>NW_026728116.1:482500-578507 GCF_030684315.1 Stegostoma tigrinum | reverse complement strand
AGTTTTTCCAGCTCCTCCTCCTCGTTCACACCCTCTATTCCAGTCAGCATGCTGGTAAATCTCTTCTGCACCCTGTCCAAAGCCTGCACATCCTTAGTGTAATGTGGCGGCCAGAATTGAATGCAATACTCTGTGTGGTCTCAACAAAGTCTTGTAAAGCTGCAATGTGACATCCTGACTCTTGCACTGAGTTTCCCTCAGCATAAAGGCAAGCATGCGATATGCCTTCTTGACCACCCTGTCTACTTGTGTGGCTACTGTCAGGGAGTTATGATCGAGGACCCCAAGATCCCTCTGGACTTCACTGCTGTTTGGGGTCCTGCCATTAACTGTGTATCCCTTTCCTTAACACTTGTTCTCCTAAAATGCAACACCTCATGCCTGCCCAGATTAAATTCCATCGGCCATTTCTCCGCTCGAGTTTGCAATTGGTCTGTATCTTGCTGTGTCCTTTGACAACCTTCCATGCTGTCCACAAGTCCATTGGTCCTTATATCATCTGCAAACTTCCTAATCCCCCGTCTACATTTGCCACCAAGACATTTACATATATCACAAACAGCAGAAGTCACATCGATGCGGAACACCACTCGTCACTGAGCTGCAGCCAGAAAAACAGCTTTCCACCACTGAGACGGCAAGAACTGTAGATGCTGGAATCCGAGTTAACCAAGTGTGGAGCTGGAGGAACGCAGCAGGTCAGGCAGCATCAGAGGAACAGGAAAGCTGACATTGTTGATGCTGCCTGGCCGGCTGTGTTCCTCCAGCCCTACACTGTGTTATCTTTGTTAGCCTTCCACCGCTCCCATCTGCCTTATATGGGCAGGCCAAGTCACCATGGATCTCATGGATCCTAATCTTCTGGATGAGCATACCATGAGGAACCTTGTTAAAAACGTTCGTAAAATCCATGTATATGTTATCAACTGTTCTACCCGAATTGATCACCCTTGTCACCTCCTTGAAAACTTCAACTGACTTCGTAAGACATAACCTGCACCGCATAATGCCATGCTGGCTGTCCCTTTATTAGCCCATACTTTTGAGACATGAGACACTCACCAGTCTGTAGTTTCCTGGAAAGTCCCTGTTTTCCTGTTTGAACAGAGGAACGACTTTGTCCACTCACCAGTCTCCGCAACCCCTCCAGTGCCTGGCAAGGATATCAGATCCTATTGAAAGCAGTGTGTTGATGCATTTGTGTCATGATTGTGTTTTGTTTGAGCCCTTACATTCAAAGCAGTGTAAGAATGTCTTTGTGCAGCAGGCGAGGTGTGATGAGACTGAGCCTTCATACAATTGCAAGATGTTGAAAATTTGCCATTATTTATGAAAACAGTGATAAATTTCCATGATCAACATTTCTGTTACACTGCAATGATTATCCCATGGCGTGTAAAATCAGAAAGATACGATAAAATGAGACTGGGTCATTTGCAGGGAGAATGTTTGCCTTTCATGTCTATAGAAGTAGTGAAATATTTCCATGAATCTAAGAGTCACTTTTCCGTTCATTGAAGGACACAATCATCGCCTTGGAAGCTTCATCACGATACTACTTTGCATTTCTGAAGAGGGAAGAAGAATCAATGTGCAAATTCAATTCCATGGTTTTGGAAGTCCCATTGAGAACACGATTCATTTGTGCCGGCATAATGCTCTGACCGAGAAAGAATTGAAGGTGAGTTTGTAGTTTAGAAGATCGCAGCAATTTATGCATCAACTTCTTCATCGATAATGTTCCATTGCTTTCAAACTGCATTTTCCACTCTGCGAGATAATAACTGTTAGAACAAGCAACAGCATCGGTAGGTGGTCTATGGGGAATGCAATGTTACAAAACCCGATCCATTCAACAACATATTTCAGATATGTCAACAAATTAAATATTCCAGCACAGGATAAAACAAGGAAGATGAGAGTGAGGAGGCAATAGTTCTGATGACAAAAGAACAGAAATTTACCTTTATCCATTCGAGCAAAAAAGCAGGCACACAAATAAATAATCATCTAACAATGCACGTGTGCAACGGAGGCTATAGGGGGACTAAAAATGCCGATTTGTTGTCATGCGTATTGCTGAAAGGGTGAGTGAAACAGATTCTGTGGTAAATTTGAAGAAATACGGATAATGCATCTCAGGATGTTGGAGAAAGAACATTTATGGACTGAGGCAAATCGTGTTGCCCTTTTCAGGAGTTAATAGGTTCATAATGAATTGAAAGACTTCCTTCTGTGCTGAAAGCTTTAGTTTAGTTGCAGCTGGATGACAATTTCTGTTCCTGGTAGTATTTAGCAAACTGTTAAAAGTGAATGTCACTGCACAGAATTCCAAACATAACTCCAATCAGTACAGAAAATATCCAAGGGGTGTGATGAGTTGTATCCTCTCATGTTGAAGAACGCAGCTGCAGATACAATGGAGGCACTGATGATAATCTTCCAAGAATCCTTAGATTGTGGAAAATTCTCAGAGGGTTGAAAGATTGTGAACATAACACCATTATTCCAAAGATACTTGGACAAAATAGTAAGCAAGTATTGCCAATTTAGGTCAACCTTGGTAGATGTTCATGCCGGCAATGAAAGATGAAATAACAGGGTACTGAGTGTGCTATAACATCCTACAGAGTTAACATCCTTTCATAAAGGGGAAATAATACTTGACAAACTTGCTACAGTGCTTTGAGAAGGAAACAAACATTACTGATGAAGGACCACCAGTTGATGTAGTACATTGAGATTTCAACAAAGCATTTGATAAGGTACAGCTCATAAGGTGTCTCAAAAGCAAAGAGCCCGTGTGTTCAAGGGTAGTATGTTTGGATGGACGGAGGACTGCATCGTAAATAGAAGTAGAGTCGTAGCAGCAGGATGGTAACTTACAAGTCATGTGCAGCCACAGAGCGAGTGCTGCGGAGGCCGGACACCTCATGTTGACTGGGTTGATGTCGGAAATGGCGTAGGGGATTGCTATGCTTAGGAAAGTTGGGCGACATTCATTGGAGTTTATAAGATTGAAAAAAATCTTATGTTTTCGCCTTTTAAGATTCTTAAGAGGCTTGATAGTGTATATCCGTAGAGATTACTCCCATTTGTGAAAGATTTTACGACCAGAGGCCACATTTTCAAATTGGTTGCCTATTAATTCAGGGAAGAATTACTTCTTTCAGGTTGTAGCAATTTATTGAACACTTCAACCAAGAGTTCAGGCAGACCCTCTAATAAGAGACACCTCCTCTGTATTAATTCTCTAGATTTGACAGAAGATCGGCCCTGTGAGAGGGTCAGGACTGAGGTATTGAAGCTTTGTCAGAAGGCGAATAATGAGTGCGGGCACTGAAGAAGTGCCTCATTGACAGGGGTTCAGTCCTGACCCCTGTGAGAGTTCATCATTGTCAGATGGTCAATACTGAGACAATGCTTCCTTGTAAAAGGATCAGCACTAAAGATCTGCCACACATTTTTCGTGTCAGTATTGAGGAAATGCAGCAATATGAGAGGGTCCGAACTGTGGGAGTGCATTATTGTCAGAAGGTCAAGACTGAGGCAACACCTCATTCTAAGGTGAGGCAATGCCATACAAATAGAAGGTCAGTCCTGAGATATTGCTACTGTGAGAGGGTCAGAAATAAAGGTGCCTCCTTGTCAGATGGTCAGAACTGAGGGATTGAAGCATTGTCAGAGCTTCAATACCGAGGCCTTGCTTCGTTGTCAAAGGGTCAAATCTGTGGGAGTGCGATATTGTCAGAGGATCAATGCTGAGGCAGTGCCTCAGAATAATGGTGTGTTTTTGATGACAGCGTGCATCGAGGTGGTTCTTTTGTGATTCTATCAAGTGCAGTTAAAGGAATGCTTGCCAATTTTCTGAAAGATGAACATTTATTGAGGAAATAAAAGATGGAGAAAGAGTAATTAAAAAGAATAACAAGTAGAGAGTAAAAAAGAATTAAGCCTCATGTTCTTGTGGCCGTGAGGGACCCCTCGATCAACGGCAGGCCTGGAGGCTGAGGTTGTTCCTGGCACCGTTCGCGGTCTCATTCCGAGATGACGTCCAGTGCCGAGGAACAAAATGCTCCCTCTGCTCCGGTGTAACAAACGACTTGGCAAAGAAAAAAACCAGTTACAGAAATAAAATTAACTGTAAAACAGGAATGCTGACAGGACTCATTCAAAGTCAACCATTTCTCAAATATCAAGAAATGTTACCCTTCAGCCCATCCTATTCATGGGGTTGGAACTGCTAGTACCACACGAATGCAGCATCACGACTGAGGCAATGCAGCACTGTGCGAGGGTCAGTATTAATGGTCAGTTTTGAGGCAGTGCCTTGATGTTATGGAGTCAGAACATTATTGCCACATGTTCAATACAGACAGTGTGTTGACCCTCTGTCAATGCTTCAATGCCTCAGTGCCTACCCTCTGATAATGAATCACTCCAACAGTTCTGACCCTATCTTGCAAGACCTCAGTATGACCTTTCTGACCCTATTACAGTGGGCCACTGCTGCAGTATTGACCATCTGATAATGATGCAATCCCTCAGTTCTGACCCTCTGGCAGTTGTGCAACACCTCAGTCCGCACCCTTTCATCATTCGGCACTTGCTCAATTATGAGCCCTTTGTGAGTTAGTTGTGAGGTAAATCCTGAACGAGGTTACGAGAAGTGTGGCATGACGAAAAGTAAACTGAGCCTCAGTGTGCAGCTGTTTGACAGCACTGTCATCCAGATGTTGCATTACTTTGCTGATGATTGAGAATACATTGAGGTCATAATTGGTCAGGACAATTTGTCTGCCGATTGCGTGATAGGTCATCTTTCTCTGAAATGTGAGTGTTGCAAGTGTTTAAAAATGTACTGGAAAACATTTACTGTTGGTGTGGTGACCTTGGGGCACATTGTTCCAATACAGTTTGTGGGATGCTGCCAGGTGCCATGGCATTTGCAGTATCCAGAACATTCAGTCTTGTCATTGCGTGAAATAATTTGAATTGCGTGTAAGTTAAGATCTGTGATGCCTCCTCAGGATGGGGGCAAGAAGATCATCCAGACTGATGCTATGAATGGTTTCATCTGCTCCTTCACCTTTTGTTCATAACATCTTGTAGTAACTCCATGTAGCCTGATGAGAAACTAAAGCTCATCTTGATTCATTTGCATTCGAAGGTGCCTATTTTTCCCAAACAAAAGGACCCATCACTGAGCGGGAAGTATGGAGAATGTTATAGACATCAGTGGTGAGATAATGCTGGATCTTGACCAGCAAAACCATTGTTGTGTTGTTGAAATGCAAACAAAAATCTATATGATGTAAACTTTATTCTCAGCTAATCCCTTTCTCAAATGACAGATTCTGATGTCGGTAACTGGAAAGCCTCCATGGTTGGAGAACGAGAAGCCGTATCTAATTGAAACAGCACAGGCTTTTGCGATGACTGTGGAAACCACTGCTTATGCCTTGCTTCAAGCATTGTCAAGGAATGATATCGACTATGCAACACCGATTGCGAGGTGGCTAACGATGCAACAGAACTATGGTGGTGGGTTTCACTCGACGCAGGTAAATGCTTGAGATCACAACAGCAGGCATTCAGATATTTCCATTGATCATGTTACTAACTGGTGGTTGTTGCTGTTTGCAATCAAACTGGACACTGCATTTTCATCTGCAGGTTTGGTGCATTGGCACAAATTCCAGTTCTTCAGTGGTGTTAATCCTTGGTTAAATTCTTACATGCACTTTGCCTGTGCATCACTTTTCCTTTTGGCATTGTCCTTGAAAACTACCTGTTTCTGGAAACCTTCACTTACTTGTCGTAGGATCATTGAGGGACAGCGTAATAGAGTGCTATGGCAATGGAACAGACCCTTCAGCAAATTGTATGTGCCCTCACAAGATGCAAGTCCCGAACTATTCTAATCACATTTCCCAGCACTCGACCCAGAGCCTTGTATGCCTTGGCATCACAAATGCCCAATCAAAGACTTATTAAGTGTTATCATGGTTTCTGACTCTACCACCCACACAGTCGGTGCGTTCCACATTCTCACCACAGTTTGGGTGCAAAAACAACTCAGTTTCCTCGAGAGATAGTAGGAACTTGCCAATTCTGGAGAATCTGAGAGAACAAGGAGTAGAACTGGATGAACACAGCGGGCCGAGCAGCATCAGAGAAGCAAGAAAGCTGACGTTTCGGGTCGACACCCTTCTTCAAAAATGGTGGGGGGAGAAGGGGATTCTGAAAAAAATAGGAAGAAGTGGGGAGGCAGATAGAAGATGGATAAAGGAGAAGATTGGTGAACTGTCCTGTGCTGTCCACTCACTGTCCCCTGCTCCAGAATCATGGAATAAGAGAATTCTCCAGAATTAGACCATAAGGCCATGAGACATAGGAGTGGAGGTAAGGCCATTCGGCCCATCAAGTCCACTCCGCCATTTAAATCATGGCTGATGGGCATTTCAACACCACTTCCCTGCACTCTCCGCGTAGCCCTTGATTCCTTTTGAGATCAAGAATTTGTCGATGTCTGCCTTGAAGGCGCCCAACATCCCGGCCTCCACTGCACTCTGCGGCAATGAATTCCACAAGCCCACCACTTTCTACCTGAAGAAATGTCGTCTGATTTCAGTTTTAAATTGACCCCCTCGAATTTTAAGGCTGTGCCCACGGGTCCTCGTCTCCCCTCCTAACGGAAACAACCTCCTAGCGTCCACCTCTTCTAAACCATACATTATCTTGTAAGTTTTTATTAGTTCTCCCCTCAACCTTCTAAACTGTAGTGAGTACAATCCCAGGATCCTTAGCCATTCATCATAGGTTAAGCCTACCATTCCAGGGATCATCCGTCTGAATTGTACAAGCACTTCATTCCATTGTGTCTGTAACCACTGAAGCCACACTAAGTTGACATTCGGCTCATGTTCCAGCAATAGGCCAATTGCCTTGAATGTTATTTCATTTTAAGTGCTGTACCAACCCTTTTTCTTTAATGTGAAAAGATTATCCACCACCTCAACTAAAGTCCCAGACAATGAATTCCAAACACCCAGCACCTTCTGGGTGTCTTTTCTTTCCTGAAATTCCTTCTGAGCCTTTTAGCTTAAATGTATGTATCTCTTCCCCCTGGCCCCCCGACCTCCCACCCCATGAATGGTCGTTCTGCTTCCCTCGCCTAGACCCATCAGAATGCAGACCATTTTTTGAGGACCTTCTTCAACCTTCTCTCTTCGGAAGAAAACAAGCCAACCTTATCCAGATAAAACAGTGATGCTGCCTGGCCTGCAGTGTTCCTCCAGCTCCACGCTGTGTTATTTCAGACTCCAGCATTGACAGTTCTTGTTATCTCAAACTTATCCAGACTCTCCATCGAGTTAAAATGCTTCACCCCCTCAGAACATCCTGATGAATGTCCTCCACACATGCTCAAATGCAATCACCTCTTTTCTATAATGAAGAGACCATTAGAACATAGAACATTACAGCGCAGTACAGGCCGTTCGGCCCTCGATGTTGTGCCGACCCGTCATACCGATCTGAAGCCCAACTAACCTACACTATTTCCATGTACGTCCATATGCTTATCCAATGACGACTTAAATGTACCGAAAGTTGGCGAATCTACTACCGTTGCAGGCAAAGCGTTCCATTCCCTGACTACTCTGAGTAAAGAAACCACCTCTGACATCTGTCCTATATCTTTCACCCCTCAATTTAAAGCTATTCTTTCACCCTTCAATTTAAAGCGAGAGCAGAACTGCACTCAGTCCTTCAGCTGGGGCCTAACCAAACTCCTGCACAGCTCTTCAGCCATTTGCTTTCCTAACTGTCCCTTTCAGCTGCCATGCCATGTTCAGCAATCTGTGCACAAGCACCCCAAGATCACACCATTGCTCTGACCTTCCTAGTGTCCTGGCATCCATTGAAAGATTCCTTGCCATGTTAGTTCTTCCAAATTGCATTACCATACACTTATCAGTGTTGACACTCCATCTACCACTGACCTGCCCATTTGACCAATGTATAACTTTGGATTGAACTCGCTGTATTTTCCTGGACCCCACAAGCTTTTACCTTCTTTGCCAGGCTCCCATGTGAGACCCTGTCCAAGTCTTTGCTGAAATCTGTTTTCACTGCATCAATTCCCATCTACACACTCCGTCACCTCTTTGAAAGGATCATCTAGGTTTGTGAGGCATGACCTCCCTCTGAAAAAGCTATGCTGACCGTTGCTGATCAAACCCCGCTTCTTTCAATGGAAATTAAGCCTGCCGTCCAGAATATTCTCCAATATTTTCCTATCTACTGATGTGATACTCACCAGACTGTAATACTCTGCTTTATGTTTGTCATGCATTTTGATAAGTGGAACTATGTTACTTGTTCTCCAGGTAATTCTTCTGATTTTAAATTCACCGGATCACCTTACATGTCCCCAGTCTCTGTTAATTCTGCTCAGGAATTGTGTGCCGAAATGCTCCTTCTCACATGTGAAAGGTGATGTGAATTTCTCGTTTCACACCTGACAATTGCTGTCCAGTTCAAACCATACATTTGCCTCTTCATCCCTCATGAGACCTGGTTTTCCCTGGATTTTCTCTTTCGCTCTGAGACACTTGTAGAAGATTTTGAGATTCTCCCTGATCCTAATCCTGGTCACCAGCGTTCTGTTGCCCTCTATTTGTTCTCTTAATTGCTATGACAAGATCCCCCTGCACACTATACATCATCATCATGGTGGTTTCTCACAGATGTGGATGACAGTCTCCCACTCTCAGGCTGAATCTACGGGTGGCTGTACAGACCGATGCAGCTACCGTAGGCTCTGTTGCACTTGGGGCAGAAGGCGGTCGTGGGAAGGGGTGAGGGCGTTGTTGATGTAGCTGCATGGCTTCCGCTGCTTCCAAATCAAGCCTCGAGGTGTTGATGCCTTCCCGGGTGCTCCTCAGGCATCGGACCGTCTTCGGCCGGTGATTCTCGGTGTGTGCAGGAATGTTGCACTTCACCGTTGAGGCCTTGAGTTGATCACCGAGTGCTTCCTCTGCACATCTGGGTCTCGCCTGCTGTTTTGAAGCTGGGTTTAGAACATGCGGGGAGTCTCGTGTCAGTCATACAGATGAAGTGTCCAGCCCATTGTAGCTGATCGAGGATGGTCAGTGCCTCGGTGCTGGGGATAGAACATAGAACATAGAACATAGAACAGTACAGCACAGAACAGGCCCTTCAGCCCACAATGTTGTGCCGACCATTGATCCTCATGTATGCACCCTCAAATTTCTGTGACCATATACATGTCCAGCAGTCTCTTAAATGATGTTGGCCTGGTTGACGTCATTGTGTCTACAGGGATTCTGTTGATTTATTCCCTTGATAACTGTTATACACCTCCCTTTTCCTTCTTATCTGATCCAAGAACAAAGAAAATTACAGCACAGGAACAGGCCCTTCGGCCCTCGAATCCTACGCCAATCGAGATCCTCTGTCTAAACCTGTCGTCTATTTTGTCAGGGTCTTTGCTCCCTGCCCATCCATGTACCTGTCCAGGTACATCTTAAAAGACCCTATCGTGTCTGCGTCTACAAGCTCTGCTGGCAACGCATTCCAGGCACCCACCACCCTCTTCCTGAAGAATTTCCCTTGCATATCTCCTTGAAACTTTCCTCCTCTCGGTTTGAACTCATGACCCCTTGCAAGTGAGTCAATAACTCTGGGGGGAAAAAGCTTCTTGCTATCCACCTTGTCTGTATCCCTCATGATTTTGTAGCCCTCAATCAGGTTTCCCCCCCTCAATCTCTGTCTTTCTCATGAAAATAATCCTAATCTACTCAACCTCTCTTCATAGCTAGCACCCTCCATACCAGGCAACATCCTGGTTAACCTCCTCTGCACCCTCTCCAAAGCATCCACATTCTTTTGGTAATGAGGCGGCCAGAACTGTATGTAGTACTCCAAGTGTGGCCGAACCCAAGTCTTATACAACTGCAAAATGACCTGCCAACTCTCCTACTCGATACCCCGTCCGATGAAGGAAAGCACACCATATGCCTTCTTAACCACTCTGTTGACCTGCATTGCCAACTTCATGGAACAATGGACCTTAACACCCAGCTCTCCCTGAACATAAATTTTCAGGGAGAGGGGGAAGGCAGATTGAAGATGGACAGAGGGGAAGATAGGTGCAGAGGAGACAGACGAGCAATAAGGAAGGAGAGGATCAAATATGAAGGAAGGCTAGCTAGTCATATTAGAAATCACAGTGAAAGCTTCTTTCAATACATAAGAAACAAACATGAGGCAAAAGTAGACACTGGGCCGCTCCAAATTGATGCTGGAAGGCGAGTGATGGGAGATAAGGAAGTAGCTGAAGGACTTAATAAGTACTTTGTGTCAGTCTTCACAGTGGAAGACATGAGTAGTATGCCAACAATTAGGGAGAGCCAGGGGGCAAAGTTGAGTATGGTAGGCATTACAAAAGAGAAAGTGCTAGAAAAGCTGAAAGGTCTAAAAATTTCCAAATCTCCTGGCCCCGAAGGGCTGCATCCTAGAGTTCTGAGGAAGGTGGCTGAGGAAATAGCAGAGGCTTTGGATGTGATCTTTCAAAAGTCCCTGGAGTCAGGGTAAGTCCCAGATGATTGGAAAATTGCTGTTGTAACCCCCTTGTTTAAGAAAGGATCAAGGCAAAAGATGGAAAATTACAGGCTGATTAACCTGACCTCGGTAGTTGATAAAATTCTTGAATCATTGTCAAGGATGAGATTTTGAAATTCCTGGAAGTGCAGGGTCAGATTAGAACAAGTCAGCATGGATTTAGTGAGGGGAGGTCGTGCCTGCCAAACCTGTTAGAATTCTTTGAAGAGGTAACAGGTATGTTAGATCGGGGAAACCCAGTAAATGTTGTCTATCTAGACTTCCAAAAGGCCTTTCATAAGTGTCTCACGGGAGGCTGCTGAGCAAGGTGAGGGCCCATGGTGTTTGAGATGAGCTACTGGCTTGGATTGAGGATTGGCTGTCTGATAGAAGGCAGAGAGTTGGGATAAAAGGCTGTTTTTCGGAATGGCAACCAGTGACGATTGGTGTCGCAGGTTTCGGTGTCGGGGCCGCAGCTGTTCACCTTACGTATTGATGATCTGGATGAAGGGACCGGGGTCATTCTGGCGAAGTTTTCCGATGATACGAAGGTAGGTGGACAGGCAGGTAGTACTGAGGAGGTGGAGAGGCGGCAGAAAGAGTTAGACAGTTTAGGAGAGTGGTCCAGGAAATGGCTGATGAAATTCAATGTGGGGTTTTGCACTTTGGTAAGAAGAATACAGGCATGGACTATTTTCTAAATGGTGAGAAAATTCGTAAAGCTCAAGTACAAAGGAATCTAGAAGTGTTGATCCAGGATTCTCTAAAGGTTAACTTGCAGGTAGAGTCCGTAATTAAGAAAGCGAATGTAATGTTGTCCTTTATCGCAAGAGGGTTGGAATATAAAAGCAGCGATGTGCTTCTGAGGCTTTATAAAGCTCTAGTTAGGCCCCATTTAGAATACCATGTCCAATTTTGAGCCCCACAGCTCAGAAAGGACATACTAGCCCTGGAGCGTGTCCAGCGGAGATTCACACGGATGATCCCTGGAGTGGTAGGTTTGACGTATGATGAACGGCTAAGGATCCTGGGATTGTACTCATCAGAGTTTAGAAGGTTGAGGGGAGATCTAATAGAAACTTACAACATAATGTCTGCCTCGGAAGTGGTGGACGCTAGGAAGTTGTTTCCGTGAGGCCGGGAGACTAGGACCCGTGGGCACAGCCTTAAAATTAGAGGGGGTAAATTTGAAACGGAAATGAGGTGACAATTGTAAAGCCAGAGAGTGGCGGGCTTGTGGAAATCATTGCCACGGAGTGCAGTCGGGGCCAGGACGTTGGATGCCTTCGAGGCAGAGATCGACTAATTCTTGATCTCACGAGGAATCAAGGGCAACGGGGAGAGTTCAGGGAAGTGGAGTTGAAATGCCCCTGAGCCATGATTTAAATGGTTGAGTGGACTTGATGGGCCGAATGGCCCTACTTCCACTCCGATGTCTTCTGGTCTTAAGTAAAAGGGGCGGACATGAAGCCAGTAGAGGTGAGTGTGGGTGTGGAGGTAGGGAGGGGATAGGTCAGTCTGGGGAGGACCGACAGGTCAAGGGGGCAGGAAGAGGTTAGTAGGTAGGGAATGGGGGTTTGGCTTGAGCTGGGAGGAGGGGATCGGTCAGAGGAAGAACAGATTAGGGGACGAGCTGGGCTGGTTTTGGGATGCAGTGGTGGGAGGGGAGATTTTGGAGCTTGTGAAATCCACGTTGATAGCATTGGTCTGCAGAGCTCCCAAGGCTCAGTTAAGGAAGGACAATAAACACTGGTCAGTCAGTCATACATCCAGCAAAAAAAGTTCAGTTTTTTTTAAAAAAAGGATGCACCTGTTAATCAAGTGGCAAAGCATTATCGAGTTTTGAGAAGATTTGTAGCTCAGGGTTGAGATTCTGGATGTAAGATTGCTCACTGAGCTGGAAGGTTAGTTTGCAGACGTTTCGGCACCATTCCGGGTAAAATCTTCAGGGAGCATCCGGGGAAGCGCTGGAGTTAGGTCCCGCCTTCTCTTTAAGTGTTCCGGTTTCCTTGGGTTGGTGATGTCATTTCCGGTTCCTTTTCTCAGAGGATGGGAGGGGGATTTGGCGCCAACGTGTTCTCCCGAGTGTAGTTTGTGTGTGGCATGAACTGCCAGAGGAGTGACAGAGGCTGTTATACTCACAGTATTTAGAAGTCACCTGCAGGGACACATGAATAGGAAGGGGCTGGAGGGATATGGGCTCCAGGCTGGCAAACAGAACGAGTCAGTTACGGTGTCTGGTCGGCCTGGAGGAGTTGGACTGAAGGGTCTGTTTCCCTCCTGTACAACTCGACGACTCTGTCTCTCTCTCTCCCATTTTCTCCAAACCCACCCCCCGCCACACACACAATCTCTGTCTCTCCATCTCTGTGTGTGTGCCTCACTCTGTGTCTCTGTCTCTCTCTGTCGCCTTGTCTCTGCCACCTCGCTGTGCACTCCTCTCTCCTCTCTCCTCTTTCACTCTGTCTCTTTGGTCGATGTGTGCGCCCCTCTCTAGCTCTCGTCTTGTATCTTGCTCCCTCTGTGTGCTTCTGCCGTTCTCTCTCCCCTGTCTCTCCGTCTCTCCCTGTGAACCTCTCTCTGTCCCCTCTCCCCCGCGCACCCCCCGTCTCTCTCTTCCTCTCGATCCGAGTCTCTCCACCCGCTCAGCAGGGAGCGTTGTGAGTTTTTTTGAACGAAGTTTAAAAATCTCTATTTAAACCCAACCCATCTGCAATCAGACTGCATTTCTAATGCCCTCACTCTCTCTCTCTCTCTCTCACACACACACAGACACATACACACACACATACACACACACACACACACACACACACACACACACACACACACAGAGTCTGTCTCTTTCTCCCTCTCAGTAAATCCCCTTCCTCTCCTGTTCCTACTCACGCCTTTCCCCCCGTATCCCTCGGCGACGAGTCCGCTGTCTGGATCCCTTTTCCCGGGAGGGTTCTGAGGACCCAGCTGTTCGGCAGCGGGGATCATCGCACCACGCTCCCGTACCCCTGCAACCTCCTGTTCTCCAGCGGCCTCCAGCATGACCACTGGGCTGGGAGCAGGCATCCGGGCTGCTGGAGCGCTCGCTGCTCAGTAGCTCGGCCCTGTGCCGGGAGCAGGGATCCGAGGTGGGAGAAGGCCTCTTCGCCCGGCGCCTGGGCACAGCTGCCTGGCACCGAGCCCGAGCACCCGGCCGCGGGTCCGCGACACCTTCGGTAGCTGAGCAGCCTACAACTATGTCCTACTGCAAGGTAAGCTGGGGGTGGTGGTTTGTGGTGAAGGGAGGATTGGGGACATGAGCACGGTCCCTGTTTCACATCCTGCGCCGCTCCTATCCCAAAGCGAGGGGTTGGGAATGGATGTTTTGGGGGTGAGAATTCCCCTCCCCGGGTGAGGGGAAGGCTGGGGACATCGGGAGGGTGTCTATTATCCAGCCTTGCGCGGGTTTCCGTAGCCGACCAGCCTGCAGCTCTCGTACCACATGGTAAAGAGAAGGAGGCGGATGGGATGGGGTCGGGGTTGGAGGATAGACGTCCTGGAAGTGAGTGGACATGGGGAGAGTCACTATTGTACAGCCCAGTGACTGAGTGGCCTACAGCTACTGCAAAAGGGTCGGATTAGGAGAGGGGTGTTGTAGGGAGGTTTGGGGTCACGGGCAGCGCCGCTTTCTGCAGCCGAACAGCCATTGCCACAAGATTGGATTGGAGGGGGTGTTTTAGGAGCGAAGGGATGCCCCCTCCCCCTGCCGCTGTGGGAAGTAGGATCTTTATCGCACAGCCCTCCGTAGTCGAATAGCACCCGCGCGACAAGGTGAGAAGGCAGGAGGCGCTCCCGGGGATGAGGGAAGGACACAACCACTGTCAGTATAAGGTTAGGGGGTGATCATACCCCTTCCAGGGGCTGAGGGGAGCTCCTGATGCCCTGCGCCAAGCGAACAGCCGAGATGCAGCCACAGCTCTCCGACCTCAAGGGGACCCTGTCTCAGAGGCTGGAGCATTTCCAGCCGGAGCTCGGAGGGAAAGGGTCATCGCACCCAAAACGCTACCTCGGGACTTTTTCTTCACAGATGCTGAGCATTTCCAGCAACTTGTGTTTGCATTTCCACCCGGAGGTGGGTTTGTGGAGAGACACCATGGGACGGGAATGGGTGTGGGGTTTGATGGGACAGTCGCAGAGACTGTCGAGAGAGAGAGAGGCAACCCCTGTGTCAGGGTTTGGAAAATCTCCGGCAGTTCTTCATTTCTCTCTCAGCCGAAGGCGCTGCGTGCTTTGGTTTCCTTTCCTCTTGTACTCTCTCCCCCTGTGAATAAAGCCCGAGTGAGTTTGTGGGCGGAGAGAGAGAGAGAAGGGACAGAAAGATGGAAATAAGGGAACATGACAAGGGAGTGAAATTAGAGCCAGCAGAGGTGAGAGAGGGGGAGAGAATCAGAGGGAGGGAGGAAGAGCAAGAAAACACAAACAAAGGAGAATGGGGGGTCACAAGGTGTTGATGTGGATGAACACAGCAGGACAAGCAGCATCAGAGATGCAGGGAAGCTGATGTCAGAGATGATGGGAACTGCAGATGCTGGAGAATCCAAGATAATAAAATGTGAGGCTGGATGAACACAGCAGGCCAAGCAGCATCTCAGGAGCACAAAAGCTGACGTTTCGGGCCTGGACCCTTCATCACAGACGGGGATGGGGTGAGGGTTCTGGAATAAATAGGGAGAGAGGGGGAGGCGGACCGAAGATGGAGAGAAAAGAAGATAGGTGGAGAGAGTATAGGTGGGGAGGTAGGGAGGGGAGAGGTCAGTCCAGGGAAGACGGACAGGTCAAGGAGGTGGGATGAGGTTAGTAGGTAGATGGGGGTGCGGCTTTGGGTGGGAGGAAGGGATGGGTGAGAGGAAGAACAGGTTAGGGAGGCAGAGACAGGTTGGACTGGTTTTGGGATGCAGTGGGTGGAGGGGAAGAGCTGGGCTGGTTGTGCGGTGCAGTGGTGGGAGGGGACAAACTGGGCTGGTTTAGGGATGTGGTTGGGGAAGGGGAGATTTTGAAACTGGTGAAGTCCACATTGATACCATTAGGCTGCAGGGTTCCCAGGCGGAATATGAGTTGCTGTTCCTGCAACCTTTGGGTGGCTGGCATCATTGTGGCACTGCAGGAGGCCCATGATGGACATGTCATCTGAAGAATGGGAGGGGGAGTGGAAATGGATTGCGACTGGGAGGTGCAGTTGTTTATTGCGAACTGAGCGGAGGTGTTCTGCAAAACGGTTCCCAAGCCTCCGCTTGGTTTCCCCAATGTAGAGGAAGCCACACCGGATACAGTGGATGCAGTTTCCCACATTGGCAGATGTGCAGGTGAACCTCTGCTTAATGTGGAATGTCATCTTGGGGCGAGGGAGGAGGTGTGGGGGCAAGTGTAGCATTTCCTGCCATTGCAGGGGAAGGTGCCGGGTGTGGTGGGGTTGGAGGGCAGTGTGGAGCGAACAAGGGAGTCACGGAGAGAGTGGTCTCTCCGGAAGGCAGACAGGGGTGGGGATGGAAAAATGTCTTGGGTGGTGGGGTCGGATTGTAGATGGCGGAAATGTCGGAGGATGATGCGTTGCATCCGGAGGTTGGTGGGGTGGTGTGTGAGAATGAGGGGGATCCTCTTTGGGCGTTTGTGGCGGGGGCGGGGTGTGAGGTATGTGTTGCGGGAAATACGGGAGACGCGGTCAAGGGCGTTCTCGATCACTGTGGGGGAAAGTTGCGGTCCTTGAAGAACTTGGACATCTGGGATGTGCGGGAGTGGAATGTCTTATCGTGGGAGCAGATGCGGCGGAGGCGGAGGAATTGGGAATATGGGATGGAATTTTTCCAGGAGGGTGGGTGGGAGGAGGTGTATTATAGGTAGCTGTGCGAGTCGGTGTGCTTGAAATGGACATCAGTTACAAGCTGGTTGCCTGAGATGGAGACTGAGAGGTCCAGGAAGGTGAGGGATGTGCTGGAGATGGCCCAGGTGAACTGAAGGTTGGGGTGGAAGGTGTTGGTGAAGTGGATGAACTGTTCGAGCTCCTCTGGGGAGCAAGAGGCGGCGCCAATACAGTCATCAATGTACCGGAGGAAGAGGTGGGGTTTGGGACCTGTGTAGGTGCGGAAGAGGGGCTGTTCCACGTAACCTACAAAGAGGCAGGCGTAGCTGGGGCCCATGCGGGTGCCCATGGCCACCCCCTTAGTCTGTAGGAAGTGGGAGGAGTCAAAAGAGAAGTTGTTGAGGGTAAGGACGAGTTCGGCGAGACAGATGAGGGTGTCGGTGGAGGGGGACTGGTCGGGCCTGCGGGACAGGAAGAAGCGGAGGGCATGGAGACCATCTGCATGTGGAATGCAGGTGTATAGGGACTGGACGTCCATGGTGAAGATGAGGTGTTGGGGGCCAGGGAATTGGAAGTCCTGGAGGAGGTGGAGGGAGTGGGTGGTGTCACGGACGTAGGTAGGGTGTTCCTGGACCACAGGGGAGAAAATGGAGTCCAGATAGGTGGAGATGAGTTCGGTGGGGCAGGAACAGGCTGAGACGATGGGTCGACCAGGGCAGGCAGGTTTGTGGATGTTGGGAAGGAGATAGAAACGGGCCGTGCGGGGTTGGGGAACAATGAGGTTGGAGGCGGTGGGTGGGAGGTCCCCTGAGGTGATGAGGTCATGAACGGTGTTGGAGATGATGGTTTGGTGCATGGGTCATGATCGAGGGGGCGGTAGGAGGTGGTGTCGGAGAGTTGGCGTCTGCCCTCGGCGATGTAGAGGTCAGTGCGCCATACTACCACTGCGCCACCCTTGTCTGCGGGTTTGAGGGTGAGGTTGGGGTTGGAGCGGAGGGAGCGGAGGGCTGCCCGTTCTGCGGGGAAGAGGTTGCAGTGGGTGAGAGGGGTGGAGAGGCTGAGGCGGTTAATGTCTCGATGGCAGTTGGAGATGAAGAGGGCGAGGGAGCGTAGGAGGCCTGGGGGTGGTGTCCCGGAGGCGGACTTGTGTTGGAAGAGGGTGAAGGGGTCAGTGGAGGGAGGGTTAGGCTCCCGGTTGAAGAAGTAGGCATGGAGGCGAAGACGGTGGAAAAGCTGCTCTATGTCCAATCGTGACTGGTGTTGGTTGATGTTTCGTTGTCGGGGGACAAAGGTGAGCCCCTCACTGAGGACTGACCGTTCGTCCTCAGTCAGTCGGAGGTCTGGGGGGAAGGTGAACATGCGGCAGGGCTCAGTGTGGCTGTCTCCTCTGGGGTTGCTGGCTGAAGAGGTTGTGGGCGGAGCGAAGATGTCGTCGGCCGTGGGCGGGGTTCCGTCGGCGTCGGCCGCGGGCGGGGCTCCGTCGGCCGTGGGCGGGGTTCTGTCGGCGGTTGGAGGATCGGGGAGGGCGGCAGCATCTGCGGTGAGTGTGGTGTGTGAGGTGTTGTACCTGGAAGTGGAGGTGGTGATTGCAGCAGCGGTTCCGGAAGTGGTGTGGCCGGCGGAGGCGGATGTGACGTCATCGGTGGGGTCTCCGGCCATGTTTTCATGGTCAATGGCAGCGGCGCAGGTACAGACTCGGGATTTGGGAGGCAGGGGCCCGAGAGTTGGTTGTATTTCGGAATTTTGGTGTCCAGTAAAGCTGAGTGGAACTGGGTGTTCAGTCTGTGGATCCTGCGGCGGATAAAAAACAGCAGGGGTCCTGTGCAGGTCTGGGAGAGGGAGGCTCTGAGCTGGGGCTGGATTGCAGTGTGTGGAGGTGCCGGCGCATGGCTGCGAGAGTCTGTTTCAGGAGTCGCAGGGAGAAACGCTTCTAAAGGGTCTGAATATTCTGGGTGTAGAGGTGATGTCAGCCGGTCTGCTGTGTTCATCTCCATTCTCCCCCCCCCCCCCTCGCCCTGCTCCTTCCACCACCCCCCTCGCCCTGCTCCTTCCACCACCCCCCTCGCCCTGCTCCTTCCACCACCCCCCTCGCCCTGCTCCTTCCACCCCCCCCTCGCCCTGCTCCTTCCACCCCCCCCCTCGCCCTGCTCCTTCCACCCCCTCGCCCTGCTCCTTCCACCCCCTCGCCCTGCTCCTTCCCCCCCCCTCGCCCTGCTCCTTCCCCCCCCTCGCCCTGCTCCTTCCCCCCCCCCTCGCCCTGCTCCTTCCCGCCCCCCTCGCCCTGCTCCTTCCCCCCCCCTCGCCCTGCTCCTTCCCCCCCCCTCGCCCTGCTCCTTCCCCCCCCACGCCCTGCTCCTTCCCCCCCCGCCCTGCTCCTTCCCCCCCCCCGCCCTGCTCCTTCCCCCCCCGCCCTGCTCCTTCCCCCCCCCTCGCCCTGCTCTTCCCCCCCCCGCCCTGCTCTTCCCCCCGCCTCGCCCTGCTCTTCCCCCCCCCGCCTCGCCCTGCTCCTTTCCCCCCCCCGCGCCTCCTCCAGCCATCCATTCCTCCCTCCAGCCATCCGTTCCTCATAATTGGGCTTAGCCAGCAACATCCACATCCCGTGAATATAAAAAGAATCCTCCAGGCTACCTGTGCCAATTGGATTCACAGTTTATTGTAACATCTTTCTTACAAGATCCGATTACCTCTTAGTCTGTAGACTGTATGCTCTCCTGGCCTGTATCTTCTGTCAGGGGATATATGAATCTGAAACTGTCACAGCTGTGACGAATTTCCTTTGGTGTTCATATCTCTACCCAAACTGATTGTATATTTTGCCTGGGAGCCAGTTAGATCAGTTGGCTGGTTTGTAATTCAGAGTGATACCAACAGCATGAAATCCTGCACTGTCTGAAGTTACTATGAAGGAGTCTCCTTCTCAACCTGTCTCCTCATCTGAGGTGTGGCAACCTTCAATTTAAACCACTTCCAGTTATCTCTCTGTCTACTGTGAGAGCAGTCCTGTGGTCCCGTCTGGGACTATAGTGACTTTGAATCTGCAAACCAAGATAATTTCTCACCAATGTATTGATCTCATCTTTGATTCAATACAAAAAAGCAAAAAAATGAAACCCAATGAGATGAATTTTGGATCAGTAATTATACATGGCATAATTGGACAAAAAATGCACTGTTGTTAAAATAATTAGCAATTCAACCAGAAAGGCCGCTAATGTGAATCCTGGATCTGTGTATCATTTGAAATTTCTTAATTGTGTAGTTTTAGTATTTGACCACAAGATGGAGAATTCTGTTCAGGTGATGTTGTAGCCAGAAGATAGAAAGATGATAGAAATGCTTGGAGAGATATGGGCCACGCACAGGCAGGTGGAACTAGTTGAGTTTGGGATTGTGATCAGCATAGACTGGTTGGACCAAAGGATCTTTTTTCATGCTGTACGACTGTATGAAACTCAAGCTTAATTGTTCGAAACTCACATTTAGACATACCTGACCTTTATCATAATCTTACAGAAAGATAATGACTTTTTCCCTCAGAATTGCAGACTCTTTAATTTTACACCTTCAAAGACATTTAGCAGGGAAAGCGTGGGTTATAGAGTGAGTTGAGTAGATTTTTTTCATTATTAATTCTTAACTAAATTTGATTTATTTTACATTTTTAGACAACGTCAGGTGAAGATGTGCGTGATTTCAGCAAGGGGCTGAAAAATAAGTTCAGATCAAAGAAACACTTTGCCAAACATCCTCGCTTGAGTTATTTACTAGTACAAACAGTTCTAGAAGGCGAGAACCTTGAGAGGTAAGTTTATTGATGTGAGATTGACGAATGTATCAATGCCCATTTGGGAGTTGACAAATATTGCAGCATTATTCATTCTGCAGCTTTGCAGGAGAGTGAGGTTGTCCATTTGCGCATATGTCAGAAGTAGACAATACAAAAACAAGGGGGGCTTAATGATATCATTGGACCTCTCGCCTTCAAAACAGTGTAGTTACTCAGAGAGTACATCTGCTGACGACTGGGCCCCTGCAGTCCTCTCCCGCTCACAGGGACTTGCCCCCCGCAGCCCCGTCCCGCTGACGGGGGCCTGCCCCCCGCCGCCCCGTCCCGCTGACGGGGGCCTGCCCCCCGCCGCCCCGTCCCGCTGACGGGGGCCTGCCCCCCGCCGCCCCGTCCCGCTCTCAACCACCCCGCCCACCCTCCTCCTCCTTACCCCACCCCCCCAACACCCTCCTCCTCCTTCCCCCACCCCCCCAACACCCTCCTCCTTCCCCCACCCCCCCAACACCCTCCTCCTTCCCCCACCCCCCCAACACCCTCCTCCTTCCCCCACCCCCCCAACACCTTCCTCCTTCCCCCACCCCCCCAACACCCTCCTCTTGCTCCTCCTTTGTTATCACGGAGTAGGAGGAGGGTGGGGTGGAAGGAGGAGGAGTGGGCTCGGGGGCAATGGAGGAGGCGGAGGAGGAGAGATAAGGGGAACTGCAGATGCTGGAGAATCCACGTGAACAAAGTGTGGAGCTGGATGAACACAGCAGCCCAAGCAGCATCTCAGGAGCAAAAAGCTGACGTTTCGGGCCTAGACCCTTCTTCAGAGACGGGGATGGAGAGAGGGAACTGGAATAAATAGGGAGAGAGGGATTGGCGGACTGAAGATGGAGAGAAAACAAGATAGGTAGAGTACAGGTGAGGTCGGGTGAGGATAGGTCAGTCCAGGGAAGATGGATAGGTCAAGGAGGCAGGATGAAGGAGAGGTAGGAAATGGAGGTGTGGCTAGAGGTGGGACAGAGAGATGGGTGAGAGGAAGAACAGGGTTGGGATGCAGTTGGGGGAGGGGACGAGCTGAGCTGGTTTTGGGATGCAGTGGGGGGAGGGGAGATTTTGAAGCTTGTTTTCTCTCCATCTTCGGTCCGCCTCCCCCCCTCCCTATTTATTCCAGTTCCCCCACCCCATCCCCCTCTGTGATAGAGGGTCTGGGCCCGAAACATCAGCTTTTGTGCTCCTGAGATGCTGCTTGGCCTGTTGTGTTCATCCAGCTCCACACTTTGTTAACGTGGATTCTCCAGCATCTGCAGTTCCCATTATCTCTCCCCCCCCTCCTCCTCCCCCCGACCACCCTCCTCCTCCTCCTCATCCTCCTCCTCATCCTCCTCATCCTCCTCCTCATCCTCCTCCTCATCCTCCTCCTTACCCTCTCCCGCCTCCTCCTCCTCGACTCCTCCTCCTCCTCCACTCCTACCACTCTCCTCCTCCTCCTCCTCCACTCCCACCACCCTCCTCCTCCTCCTCCTCTTCCTCCACTCCCACCACCCCCCTCCTCCTCCTCTTCCTCCACTCCCACCACCCCCCTCCTCCTCCTCCTCGTCCACTCCCACCACCCTCCTCCTCCTCCTCCTCCACTCCCACCACCCTCCACCTCCTCCTCCTCCTCCACTCCCACCACCCTCCTCCTCTTCCTCCACTCCCACCACCCTCCTCCTCTTCCTCCACTCCCACCACCCTCCTCCTCCTCCTCCTCTTCCTCCACTCCCACCACCCTCCTCCTCCTCCTCCACTCCCACCACCCTCCTCCTCCTCCTCCTGCACTCCCACCACCCTCCTCCTCCTCCTCCTCCACTCCCACCACCCTCCTCCTCCTCCTCCACCACCTCCTCCTCCACTCCCCACATCCTCCTCCTCCTCCACTCCACCCACCCTCCTCCTCCCCACCATCCTCCTCCACTCCACCCACCATCATCCTCCTCCTCCACTCCCCCCACCCTCCTCCTCCTCCTCCTCCTCCCCCCACCATCCTCCCCTCTCACCCCCACCCTCTTCCACCCCCACCCTCTTCCTCCTTCTTCCCGCCCCACCCCCCTCCTCCTACTTCCCGCCCCACCCTCCTCCTTCCCCCCCCCAACCCCCCCTCCTTTGACCACACCCTTCCTACTCCTTCCCCCCCCCACCCTTCCTCCTACTCCTCGTTTCCCCCACCCTCCTGCTCCTCCTCCTATTCCCCCCACCCTCCGCCACCCCCTCCTCCTCACAGCCACTTGCCCCCTCCGTCCTCACCCGCGCACAGCCACTTGCCCCTGCAGTACTTAGCAACTGACAACGACTTGCCTCCTCTGTCATTACCCGTCCCCAGCCTCTTGCCCCTGCTGTCCTGACCCCCTCACAGCCTCTTGCCCCTGCAGTCTTCACCCGTCCACGGCGACTTGCCCTTTCGTCCTGACTCGCTCACGGCGACTTGCCCCCTCTCTCCTGACGCACTCAGAGCCAGTTGCCCCTGCAGCCCTGACCCGCTCACAGGGACTGGCCCCCGCAGCCCTGACCCGCTCACAGGGTCTTGCCCCCGCAGCCCTGACCCGCTCACGGGGACCGGCCCCCGCAGCCCTGACCTGCTCACGGGGACCGTCCCCCGCAGCCCCGACCCGCTCACGGGGACCGGCCCCCGCAGCCCCGACCCGCTCACGGGGACCGTCCCCCGCAGCCCTGACCCGCTCACGGGGACCGTCCCCCGCAGCCCCGGCCCGCGCTCGGGGACCGGCCCCCGCAGCCCCGGCCCGCGCTCGGGGACCGTCCCCTGCAGCCCCGGGCCGCTCACTGGGACCGTCCCCCGCAGCCCAGGCCCGCGCTCGGGGACCGGCCCCCGCAGCCCCGGCCCGCGCTCGGGGACCGGCCCCCGCAGCCCCGGCCCGCGCTCGGGGTCCGTCCCCCGCAGCCCCGGCCCGCTCACGGGGACCGGCCCCCGCAGCCCCGGCCCGCGCTCGGGGACCGGCCCCCGCAGCCCCGTCCCGCGCTCGGGGACCGGCCCCCGCAGCCCCGTCCCGCGCTCGGGGACCGGCCCCCGCAGCCCCGTCCCGCGCTCGGGGACCGGCCCCCGCAGCCCCGTCCCGCGCTCGGGGACCGGCCCCCGCAGCCCCGTCCCCCGCTCGGGGACCGGCCCCCGCAGCCCCGTCCCGCGCTCGGGGACCGGCCCCCGCAGCCCCGTCCCGCGCTCGGGGACCGGCCCCCGCAGCCCCGTCCCGCGCTCGGGGACCGGCCCCCGCAGCCCCGTCCCGCGCTCGGGGACCGGCCCCCGGAGCCCCGGCCCGCGCTCGGGGACCGGCCCCCGCAGCACCGGCCCGCTCACGGTGACCGTCCGCCGCAGCCCCGACCCGCTCAGGGCACCGCCCCCCGCTGCCCCGACCCGCTCACGGGGACCGGCCCCCCGCAGCCCCGATCCGCTCAGGGGACCGGCCCCCCCGCAGCCCGGGCCCGCTCACGGGGACCGGCTCCCCCGCACCCCTGACCCGCCGACAGCTATTTGCCACCACAGCCCCGAACCGCTTACAGGGTCTAAGCCCGCAGCCCTGACCCGCTCACAGGGACGAGACTCCGCAGCCCTGTCCCGCTCACAGGGACAGGCCCCCCCAGCCCTGTCCCGCTCACGGGGTCCGTCCCCCGCAGCCCTGACCCGCTCACGGGGTCGGTCCCCCGCAGCCCTGACCCGCTCACGGAGACCGTCCCCCGCAGCCCTGACCCGCTCACGGAGACCGTCCCCCGCAGCCCTGACCCGCTCACGGGGACCGTCCGCCGCAGCCTGACCCGGTCACGTCGACCGTCCCCCGCAGCCCTGACCCGCTCACGGGGACCGTCCGCCGCAGCCTGACCCGGTCACGTCGACCGGCCCCCGCAGCCCTGATCCGCTCACGGGGACCGGCCCCCGCAGCCCTGACCCGCTCACGGGGACCGGCTCCCCCGCACCCCTGACCCGCGGACAGCTATTTGCCACGACAGCCCTGAACCGCTCACAGGGTCTTGCCCCCGCAGCCCTGACCCGCTCACGGGGACCGTCCCCCGCAGCCTTGACCCGCTGACTGGGACCGTCCCCCGCAGCCTTGACCCGCTGACGGGGACTGGCCCCCGCAGCCCTGTCCCACTCACAGGGACCGGCTCCCCCGCACACCTGACCCGCGGACAGCTATTTGCCACCACAGCCCTGAACCGCTCACAGGGTCTTACCCCGTAGCCCTAACCCGCTCAGAGGGACGAGACTCCGCAGCCCTGACCCGCTGACAGGGACTAGACCCTGCAGCCCTGTCCCGCCCACGGGGACTGTCTCCCGCAGCCCTGACCCGCTCACGGGGACCGGCCCCCGCAGCCCTGTCCCCCTCACGGGGACCGTACCCCGCAGCCCTGACCCGCTCACGGGGACCGTACCCCGCAGCCCTGACCCGCTCACAGGGACGAGACCCTGCAGCCCTGACCCGCTGAGAGCGAATTGCCCCCGCACTCCTTTCCCGCTCACGGGGACCGGCCCCCGCGGCCCTGACCCGCTCACAGGGACACCCCCCGCAGCCCTGACCCGCTCACAGGGACTGGCCCCTGCAGCCCTGACCCGCTCACAGGGACTGCCCCCCCGCAGCCCTGACCCGCTCACAGGGACTGGCCCCCGCAGCCCTGACCCGCTCACAGGGACTGGCCCCCGCAGCCCTGACCCGCTCACAGGGACTGGCCCCCGCAGCCCTGACCCGCTCACAGGGACTGGCCCCCGCAGCCCTGACCCGCTCACAGGGACTGGCCCCCGCCGCCCTGACCCGCTCCCGGGGACCGGCCCCCGCCGCCCTGACCCGCTCCCGGGGACCGGCCCCCGCAGCCCTGTCCCGCTGGCAGGGGACCGACCCCCGCCGCCCTGACCCGCTCGCGGGGACCGGCCCCCGCCGCCCTGACCCGCTCCCGGGGACCGGCCCCCGCCGCCCTGACCCGCTCGCGGGGACCGGCCCCCGCCGCCCTGCCCCGCTCCCGGGGACCGGCCCCCGCCGCCCTGCCCCGCTCCCGGGGACCGGCCCCCGCAGCCCTGCCCCGCTCCCGGGGACCGGCCCCCGCAGCCCTGACCCGCTCCCGGGGACCGGCCCCCGCAGCCCTGACCCGCTCCCGGGGACCGGCCCCCGCCGCCCTGACCCGCTCCCGGGGACCGGCCCCCGCCGCCCTGACCCGCTCCCGGGGACCGTCCCCCGCAGCCCTGTCCCGCTGGCAGGGGACCGGCCCCAGCAGCCGTGACCCGCTCGCAGGGACTGGCCACCGCAGCCCTGACCCGCTCGCAGTGACTGTCCCCCGCAGCCCTGACCCGCTCGCAGGGTCTGTCCCCCGCAGCCCTGACCCGCTCACGGGGACAGCTATTTGACACCGCAGCCCTGACCCCCTCAAAGGGACTGGCCCCCGCACCCTGACCCCCTGACAGCTAATTGCCACCACAGCCCTCACCCCCTGACAGCTAATTGCCACCACAGCCCTGACCCGCTCACAGGGACTGGCTTCCGCAGCCCTGACCCGCTAACAGCGATTTGCCACCTCGCCCTGACCCGCTCCCAGGGACTGTCCCCCGCAGCCCTGTCCTGCTCACAAGGACTTGCCCCCTGCAGCCCTGACCTGCTCACATCGTCTTGCCCCCTCGGTCCTGACCTGCTCACAGCGACTGGCCCCTGCAGTCCTGATCCACTCTCAAACACCCCACCCTCCTCCTCCTTCTCCCCCACCGACCCTCTTCCTCCATCCGCCCCCCCCCCACACTCCTCTTCCTTCACCCCCCCACCCTCCTCCTCCTTCCACCCCCCAACCACCTCCTCCTTCCACCCCCCAACCTCCTCTTCCTTTCCCCACCACCCTCCTCCACAACCTCCTTTGCCCCCACCTTCCACCTCCCCCCTCACCACCCTCCTCTTCCTCCTTCCACCACCTACCCTCCTCCTCCTTCCAGCCCCTACCCTCCTCCTCCTTCCACCCCCCACCCTCCTCCTCCTTCCACCCCCCACCCTCCTCCTCCTTCCACCCCCCACCCTCCTCCTCCTTCCACCCCCCACCCTCCTCCTCCTTCCACCCCCCACCCTCCTCTTCCTTTCCCCACCAACCCCCCTCCTTTCTCCCCCCAACGCTCCTCCTTTCCCCCCAACCCCCCTTTCCCCGACCCCCCTCCTCCTTCCCCCCCCGACTCCCCTCCTCCTTCCCCCCCCGACTCCCCTCCTCCTTCCACCCCCTACCCTCCTCCTCATTCCCTTCCCCCCCAACCCTCCTCTTGCTCCTCCTTTGTTATCACGGAGCAGGAGGAGGGTGGGGTGGAAGGAGGAGGAGTGGGCTGGGGGGCAATGGAGGAGTTGAGGAGGAGGAGGAGGAGAGATATGGGGAACTGCAGATGCTGGAGAATCCACGTGAACAAAGTGTGGAGCTGGATGAACACAGCAGGCCAAGCAGCATCTCAGGAGCAAAAAGCTGACGTTTCGGGCCTAGACCCTTCTTCAGAGACGGGGATGGGGAGAGGGAGCTGGAATAAATCGGGAGAGAGGGAGAGGCGGACCGAAGAAGGAGAGAAAACAAGATAGGTAGAGAGGAGAGAAGAGGTGAGGTCGGGTGCGGATAGGTCAGTCCAGGGAAGATGGATAGGTCAAGGAGGCAGGATGATGTCGAGGTAGGAAATGGAGGTGTGGCTTGAGGTGGGACAGAGGGATGGGTGAGAGGAAGAAGAGGTTTGGGATGCAGTGGGGGGAGGGGACGAGCTGAGCTGGTTTGGGGATGCAGTGGGGGGAGGGGACGAGCTGAGCTGGTTTTGGGATGCAGTCGGGGGAGGGGACGAGCTGAGCTGGTTTTGGGATGCAGTGGGGGAAGGGGAGATTTTGAAGCTTGTTTTCTCTCCATCTTGGGTCCGCCTCCCCCCTCTCCCTATTTATTCCAGTTCCCCCACCCCATCCCCGTCTGTGATAGAGGGTCTGGGCCCGAAATGTCAGCTTTTGTGCTCCTGAGATGCTGCTTGGCCTGCTGTGTTCATCCAGCTCCACACTTTGTTAAACTGGATTCTCCAGCATCTGCATTTCCCATTATCTCTCCCCCCCCGCTCCTCCCCCCCCCCGACCACCCCCCTCCTCATCCTCCTCCTTACCCTCTCCCTCTCCCTCTCCCTCCCCCTTCTCCTCCTCCTCCTCCTCCTCCTCCACCTCCTCCACCTCCTCCTCCTCTTCCTCCACTCCACCCACCCTCCTCCTCCTCCCCTCCCCCCACCATCCTCCCCCCTCACCCCCACACTCTTCCACCCCCTCCTTCCCCCCCCCGACCCTCTCCCTCCTTCTTCCCGCCCCACCCCCCTCCTCCTTCTTCCCGCCCCACCCCCCTCCTCCTTCTTCCCGCCCCACCCTTCTCCTTCGCCCCCAACCCCCCCATCTTGGACCATACCCTTCCTCCTACTCCTCGTTTCCCCCACCCTCCTGCTCCACCTCCTATTCCCCCCACCCTCCGCCACCCCCCCCTCCTCACAGCCACTTGCCCCCTCCGTGTTCACCCGCGCACAGCCACTTGACCCTGCAGTACTTAGCAACTGACAGCAACTTCCCTCCTCTGTCATTACCCGTCCCCAGCCTCTGGCCACTGCTGTCCTGAAGCCCTCACAGCCTCTTGCCCCTGCAGTCCTCACGCGTCCACGGCGACTTGCCCTTTCCGTCCTGACTCGCTCACGGCGACTTGCGCCCTCTCTCCTGACGCACTCAGAGCCAGTTGCCCCCCCAGCCCTGACCCGCTCACTGGGACTGGCCCCCCAGCCCTGACCCGCTCACAGGGACTGGCCCCCGCAGCCCTGACCTGCTCACAGGGACAGGCCCCCGCAGCCCTGACCCGCTCACAGGGACTGGCCCCCGCAGCCCTGACCCGCTCACAGGGACTGGCCCCCGCAGCCCTGACCGGCTCACAGGGACTGGCCCCCGCAGCCCTGACCCGCTCACAGGGACTGGCCCCCGCAGCCCTGACCCGCTCACAGGGACTGGCCCCCGCAGCCCTGACCCGCTCACAGGGACTGGCCCCCGCAGCCCTGACCCGCTGACAGCTATTTGCCACCGCAGCCCTGAACCGCTCACAGGGTCTTGCCCCCGCACCCTGACCCGCTGACAGGCACTGTCCCCAGCAGCCCTGACCCGCTCCCAGGGACTAGCCCCCACAGCTCTTGACCCGCTGACAGCGACTTGCCCCTGCAGCCCTCTCCCGCTGACAGCGATGTGCCCCTGCAGCCCTGTCCCGCTGAGAGCGATTTGCCCCCTCAGTCCTGACCGGCTCACAGGTACCGGCCCCGCAGCCCTGTCCCGCTGACAGCGATTTACCCCCTCAGTCCTGACCGGCTCACAGGGACCGGCCCCCGCAGCCCTGACCCGCTCACAGCGATTTGCCCCCTGCAGTCCTGTCCCGCTAACAGGGACTACCCCCCGCATCCCTGACCCGCTCACACGGACTGCCCCTCACAGCCCTGACCCGCTCACAGGGACTGGCCCCCGCAGCCCTGACCCGCTCACAGGGACTGGCCCCCGCAGCCCTGACCCGCTCACAGGGACTGGCCCCCTCAGCCCTGTCCCGCTGACAGCAACTTGCCCCCGCAGCCCTGTCCTGCTCACAGGTACTGGCCCCCGCAGCCCTGACCCGCTCACAGGGACTGGCCCCCGCAGCCCTGACCCGCTCACAGGGACTGGCCCCCGCAGCCCTGACCCGCTCACAGGGACTGGCCCCCGCAGCCCTGACCCGCTCACAGGGAATGGCCCCCTGCAGTCCTGACCCGCTCACAGGGACTGGCCCCCTCAGCCCTGTCCCGCTGTCAGCAACTTGCCCCCGCAGCCCTGTCCCGCTGACAGCGATTTGCCCCCTCAGTCCTGACCGGCTCACAGGTACCGCCCCCTGCAGCCCTGTCGCGCTGACAGGGACTGGCCCCCCGCAGCCCTGTCCCGCTCACGGGGACTTGCCCCCTCAGTCCTGACCCGCTCACGGGGTCTGGCCCCCACAGCCCTGTCCCGCTCACCGCGATTTGCCCCCTGCAGTCCTGTCGCGCTCACAGCAACTTGGCCCCCGCAGCCCTGACCCGCTCGCAGCGACTTGCCCCCTGCAGTCCTGTCGTGCTCACTGCGGCTGGCTCCCCGCAGCCCAGTCCTGCTGACAGCGACTTGCCCCTCCTTCCTGATCTGCTCACAGGCACTTGTCCCCTCTGTCGTAACCCGCTCACAACGACTTGTCCCCTCTGTCCTGTCCCGCTCACAGCGTCTTGCCTCCCATCCCTCTTGCACAGGTCACCCCTTGCTCAGAAACGGTCCCAATTATCCATGAGCCGGAAACCCTGCCCCCTGTGCCAGCTCCTTAACCATGCATTCATCTCACCTATCTTTCCATGACAACTCTCTAACATGTGGCACTCGTGGCAACCCATAAATTATTACCCTCTGGGTCCTGCCTTTCAACCTCTTTGCTAACTCCTTGTCCATAGTCCGCAGGATGTCTTCCCTCTTTCTGCCTATGTCATTGGTACCAACGTGCACGGTGGCCTTTGGCTGCTCACCCTCCACCTTAAGAATTTGTTGCAACCACTCAGAGATGTCCTTGACCTTGGCACCAGGGAAGCAACACACAGCCCTGGTGTCTCAAATGTGGCGACAGAATCTATGCCCCCAATGAATGAGTCTCCAACCACGCTCGCTCACTTGGATTTGCCTGACCCTGTCCCACAGCAGGGTGGTTTGTACCATGGACCTGGCTACTGCTGGTTCTATAACTGACCCAGTTTAGTTTTAGATCAGTGTTAACCTTGGTTTAGTGGATAGCCGAGCACCTCAGTAGTCTACAATACAGGAGAAATACATTCTTAAGCTCACGGATTCTGTGACAGTCAAGGACAAGCACTGAATTGTTCTAACCTGATTTCCAACACCTGGCCCGTAGCCTTGCATGGCTTGCATAGCACTTGCACATTTAAAAAAAAATGTAAGGATGATGTGAGTGTAAGGACATGGAATTTTTTTGATATGGTCATATTCTCTCTTGTTGGAGCTAATTGCTGCTTAGCACTTGTATGGTGCAAATGTAACTTATCCTTTATCAGGCCAAGCCTGATCGTTGTCCAAGTCTCACTGCATTTTCTCATCGTTGACTTCACTGTTGGGTCTAACCAACATTTTGTACATACCCTGCCTATTCTGAAACTCTATCACTGAATATTAAGTCTAATAAAGACAATTATCCAATGTGCCTTCCAAACCACTTCAACGACCTCGTCCATTACATTGGGGGATCACAGGCATACACATCAAGATCCTGAGATCCCTCTGATCATTGGTGCTTGTGAGGTCCCTATGATTCATCATGGGCTCCAAAATCTGTTTGTGCTGTGTCACCTAATCCTTATCCCGTTTGTCCTGACATGAAATAATGTTCTCAAACGCTTCTCAAAAATTCTTCCCAATCCTACTTTTTGTAATCATGATACAAGTGAGCATAAAACTTGGAACACGACAGCAACAGGAATGTGCCCTTTGGCCCACCGTGTTGGGCCAAACATGACAACAAATGAAATAATCCTTTCTGCCTGTCCTTGATCCATAGCCTCCATTCCTTGCATATTCGTGCACTTAACTGAAAGACCCTTTTAAATGCTTTCATCGTATCTGCATCCACGACCACCCCGGGCAATGTATTCCACACTTTTAACATGCTCTGTGTGAAATATTTGCCCCTCACATCTCTTTTGAACTTACCCCCCCTCTCAGCTTAAATGCATGCCCCCTAATAGTGGACACTTCAACTCCGGGGGAGAAATTTTCTGACCGTTAGCTGTATTTATGTATCTCCTAATTTTATAGACTTCTATCAAGCCTGCCCTCAGCTTCTACTGCCCCAGAGAAAACGAAGAGTTTTTCCAGCTCCTCCTCCTCGTTCATACCCTCTATTCCAGTCAGCATGCTGGTAAATCTCTTCTGCACCCTGTCCAAAGCCTGCACATCCTTAGTGTAATGTGGCGGCCAGAATTGAATGCAACACTCTGTGTGGTCTCAACAAAGTCTTGTAAAGCTGCAATGTGACATCCTGACTCTTGCACTGAGTTTCCCTCAGCATAAAGGCAAGCATGCGATATGCCTTCTTGACCACCCTATCTACTTGTGTGGCTACTGTCAGGGAGTTATGATCTAGGACCCCAAGATCCCTCTGGACTTCACTGCTGTTTGGGGTCCTGCCATTAACTGTGTATCCCTTTCCTTAACACTTGGTCTCCTAAAATGCAACACCTCATGCCTGCCCAGATTAAACTCCATCGGCCATTTCTCCACTCGAGTTTGCAATTGGTCTGTATCTTGCTGTGTCCTTTGACAACCTTCCATGCTGTCCACAAGTCCATTGGTCCTCATATCATCTGCAAACTTACTCATCCCCCGTCTACATTTGCCACCAAGTCATTTACATATATCACAAACAGCAGAAGTCACATCGTTGCGGAACACCACTCGTCACTGAGCTGCAGCCAGAAAAACAGCTTTCCACCATTGAGACGGCAAGTACTGTAGATGCTGGAATCCGAGTTAACCAAGTGTGGAGCTGGAGGAACGCAGCAGGTCAGGCAGCATCAGAGGAACAGGAAAGCTGACATTGTTGATGCTGCCTGGCCTGCTGTGTTCCTCCAGCCCTACACTGTGTTATCTTTGTTAGCCTTCCACCGCTACCGTCTGCCTTATATGGGCAGGCCAAGTCACCATGGATCTCATGGATCCTAATCTTCTGGATGAGCATACCATGAGGAACCTTGTTGAAAACGTTTGTAAAATCCATGTATATGTTATCAACTGTTGTACCCGAATTGATCACCCTTGTCACCTCCGTGAAAACTTCAACTGACTTGGTAAGACATAACCTGCCCTGCATAATGCCATGCTGGCTGTCCCTTATTAGCCCATACTTTTGAGACATGAGACACTCACCAGTCTGTAGTTTCCTGGAAAGTCCCTGTTTTCCTGCTTGAACAGAGGAACGACTTTATCCACTCAGCAGTCTCCGCAACCCCTCCAGTGCCTGGCAAGGATATCAGATCCTATTGAAAGTAGTGTGTTGATGCATTTGTGTCATGATTGTGTTTTGTTTGAGCCCTAACATTGAAAGCAGTGTAAGAATGCCTTTGTGCAGCAGGCGAGGTGTGATGAGACTGAGCCTTGATACAATTGCAAGATGTTGAAAATTTGCCATTATTTATGAAAACAGTGATAAATTTCCATGATCAACATTTCTGTTACACTGCAATGATTATCCCGTGGCATGTAAAATCAGAAAGATACGATAAAATGAGACTGGGTCATATGCAGGGAGAATGTTTGCCTTTCATGTCTATAGAAGTAGTGAAATATTTCCATGAATCTAAAAGTCACTTTTCCGTTCATTGAAGGACACAATCATCGCCTTGGAAGCTTCATCACGATACTACTTTGCATTTCTGAAGAGGGAAGAAGAAATCAATATGCAAATTCAATTCCATGGTTTTGGAAGTCCCATTGAGAACACGATTCATTTGCGCCGGCATAATGCTCTGACCGAGAAAGAATTGAAGGTGAGTTTGTAGTTTGGAAGATCGCAGCAATTTATGCATCAACTTCTTCATCGATAACGTTCCATTGCTTTCAAACTGCATTTTCCTCTCTGCAAGATAATAACTGTTAGAACAAGCAACAGTATCGGTAGATGGTCTTCGGGGAATGCAATGTTACAAAACCCGATCCATTCAACAACATATTTCAGATATGTCAACAAATGAAATATTCCAGCACAGGATAAAACAAGGAAGATGAGAGTGAGGAGGCAATAGTTCTGATGACAAAAGAACACAAATTTACCTTTCTCCATTCGAGCAAAAAAGCAGGCACACAAATAAATAATCATCTAACAATGCACGTGTGCAACGGAGGCTACAGGGGGACTAAAAATGTCAATTTGTTGTCATGCGTATTGCAGAAAGGGTGAGTGAAACAGATTCTGTGGTAAATTTGAAGAAATACAGATGATGCATCTCAGGATGTTGGAGGAAGAACATTTATGGACTGAGGCAAATTGTATTGCCCTTTTCAGGAGTTATTAGGTTCATAATGAATTGAAAGACTTCTTGCTGTGCTGAAAGCTTTAGTTTAGTTGCAGCTGGATGACAATTTCTGTTCCTGGTAGTATTTAGCAAACTGTTAAAAGTGAATGTCACTGCACAGAATTCCAAACATGACTCCAATCAGGACAGAAAATATCCAAGGGGTATGATGCGCTGTATCCTCTCATGTTGAACAACGCAGCTACGGATACAATGGAGGCACTGATGATAATCTTCCAAGAATCCTTAGATTGTGGAAAATTCTCAGAGGATTGAAAGATTGTGAACATAACACCATTATTACAAAGATACTTCGACAAAATAGTAAGCAAGTATTGCCAATTTAGGTCAACCTGGGTAGATGTTCATGCCGGCAATGAAAGATGAAATAACAGGGTACTGAGTGTGCTATAACATCCTACAGAGTTAACATCCTTTCATAAAGGGGAAATAATACTTGACAAACTTGCTACAGTGCTTTGAGAAGGAAACAAACATTACTGATGAAGGACCACCAGTTGGTGTAGTACATTGAGATTTCAACAAAGCATTTGATAAGGTACAGCTCAAAAGGTGTCTCAAAAGAAAAGAGCCCGTGTGTTCAAGGGTAGTATGCTCGGATGGACAGAGGACTGCATCGTAAATAGAAGTAGAGTCGTAGCAGCAGGATGGTAACTTACAAGTCATGTACGGCCACAGAGCGAGTGCTGCGGAGGCCGAACACCTCATGTTGACTGGGTTGATTTCGGAAATGGCGGAGGGGATTGCTATGCTTAGGAAAGTTGGGCTACATTCATTGGAGTTTATAAGATTATAAAAAAACTTATTTTTTCGACATTTAAGATTCTTAACAGGCTTGATAGTGTATATCCGTAGAGATTACTCCCATTTGTGAAAGATTTTACGACCAGAGGCCACATTTTCAAATTGGTTGCCTACTAATTCAGGGAAGAATGACTTCTTTCAGGTTGTCACAATTTATTGAACACTTCAACCAAGAGTTCAGGCAGACCCTCTAATAAGAGACACCTCCTCTGTATTAATTCTCTAGATTTGACAGAAGATCAGCCCTGTGAGAGGGTCAGTACTGAGGTATTGAAGCTTTGTCAGAAGGCGAATAATGAGTGCGGGCACTGAAGAAGTGCCTCATTGACAGGGGTTCAGTCCTGACCCCTGTGAGAGTTCATCATTGTCAGGTGGTCAATACTGAGACAATGCTTCCTTGTCAAAGGATCAGCACTAAAGATCTGCCACACATTTTTCGTGTCAGTATTGAGGAAATGCAGCAATATGAGAGGGTCTGAACTGTGGGAGTGCAGCATCTCATTCTAAGGTGAGGCAATGCCATCCAAACAGAAGGTCAGTCCTGAGATATTGCGACTGTGAGAGTGTCAGAAATAAAGGTGCCTCCTTGTCAGATGATCAGAACTGAGGGATTGAAGCATTGTCTGAGCTTCAATACTGAGGCCTTGCTTCGTTGTCAAAGGGTCAAATCTGTGGGAGTGCGATATTGTCAGAGGATCAATGCTGAGGCAGTGCCTCATAATAATGGTGTGTTTTTGATGACAGCGTGCATCGAAGTGGTTCTTTCGTGATTCTATCAAGTGCAGTTCAAGGAATGCTTGCCAATTTTCTGAAAGATGAACATTTATTGAGGAAATAAAAGATGGAGAAAGAGTAATTAAAAAGAATAACAAGTAGAGAGTAAAAAAGAATAAGCCTCATGTTCTTGTGGCCGTGTGGGACCCCTCGATCAATGGCTGGCCTGGAGGCTGAGGTTGTTCCTGGCACCGTTCGCGGTCTCATTCCGAGATGACGTCCAGTGCCGAGGAACAAAATGCTCCCTCTGCTCCGGTGTAACAAACGACTTGGCAAAGAAAAAAACCAGTTACAGAAATAAAATTAACTGTAAAACAGGAATGCTGACAGGACTCATTCAAAGTCAACCATTTCTCAAATATCAAGAAATGTTACCCTTCAGCCCATCCTATTCATGGGGTTGGAACTGCTAGTACCACACGAATGCAGCATCACGACTGAGGCAATGCAGCACTGTGCGAGGGTCAGTATTAATGGTCAGTTTTGAGGCAGTGCCTTGATGTTATGGAGTCAGAACATTATTGCCACATGTTCAATACAGACAGTGTGTTGACCCTCTGTCAATGCTTCAATGCCTCAGTGCTGACCCTCTGATAATGAATCACTCCAACAGTTCTGACACTATCTTGCAAGACCTCAGTATGACCTTTCTGACCCTATTACAGTGGGCCACTGCTGCAGTATTGACCATCTGATAATGATGCAATACCTCAGTTCTGACCCTTTGACAGTTATGCAACACCTCAGTCCGCACCCTTTCATCATTCGGCACTTGCTCAATTATGAGCCCTTTGTGAGTTAGTTGTGAGGCAAGACTTCATTGCTGCAGTGTCAGTGCTGAGAGCGGGCCTTTTTATTAGCTCATCAGTACCTAAGGTACTGGCTAATTGTCAGCAGGTCAGTTTTGAGGCAGCGTCTCTTTGCCCGAACCCTGACTCTAAACCCAGCCTCAGCCCTAAACCCATACAAACGCTCGCCTCGGGCTAACCCTCACCTCAGCATTAACCCTAACCCTGACCCTATCCTCAGCGTAAACCCTCCCTACCCTCAGCCCAAATGCTGATCCTCAGACCGAACATCTAGTCTCAGCCCTAAAGTGAGCCTCAGCCCTACCACTAGCTATGGCTTCAGCCCTAAAATGAACCGTAACACACAGCCCCAATTAACGCTTAGCCTCAACCCCAACCCTCGCCTAAGCTCCAAGTCTAACCTCAGCCCTAACCTAACCCCCAATACTTGCCTGCCAGAGAGTTAGTACTGAGGAAGTGCTTTAGTTTCAGAGATTTAGTCCTGAGAATGCGCTTCGTTTTCAGAGTGACCATCTGAAACAGCGTCTCATTGAAATGGGGTCAGAATTGCTGGAATGCTACATGGAATGGTGACAGATTGTAGGACTGTCAGTGGGTCAGATCTGAGGTAGTGCATCAACGGTGGATGGTCAGTCTTGAGGGAGTTCAGAGGATCAACAAAGAGGGAATGCCTCAATGCAATGGCGACAGAACTGAGAGAGGGCCACAGGATTAGAGATATGCCACATGATTCGAGATGGTAGGAAGTGCCTCATTGTCGGCAGGTCCGTTTTGTGGCCGGTCGCCATAGCTGGAGAGTCAGTTCTGAGGCAGTGTGTCTTTGTCAGAGGGTCTGTACTGAAGCAGTGCCTCATTATTCGAGAGCGTTTGGTGTGAGGCAGTATCTGATTGGTGCAAGGTCAGCCCGAAGGGAGTGCCTCTTTGTCAGAGGGTCAATACTGAGTTAGCGACTCATTGTGAGGAGTTCAGAATTGAGGGACTGCCACGTGATGAGAGGGTCAAAACGGAGGGAGTGTGGCTGTATCTGACAGTCCGAAGGGAGCGCCATTGTTAGAAGGTCAGTTCTGAGAAACTGCCTCCGTGGAATGGCATCAGCATTGAAGCTAATCACGTGACGAGCCGATAAAAACTGAGTTATTGCAGTAGCATCAGAGGGCCAGATCTGTAGGAGTGCATTATTTTCAGAGGTGAATACTGAGGCACAGCCTCAGTGTAAGGGGGTCAAAATTAAGGGAGTGCCACACAATTACAGGGCAGTCCGGAAGTATTACAGCACTGTGTGCGGCGCAGAATCGATGGAGTGCATCATTGTTCTCCAGCCACAAGTGAGGCAGCGCCTCATTGTAATGGATCAGAATAGGGTCAGTACTGAGAGTCAGTACAGAGGTAGTGCAGAACTGTGGAGGTGTCAGAACTGAGGGAGAGCACCATTGTCAGCTGGTCAAAAGTGCACCATTGTCGTAAGATCAGAACTGAGGGTGTGCCGCACGATGAGAGGGTCAATATAGAGGAAGTGACTCTTTGTCAGTGTTAATACTGAAGTATGACCTCATCTTGAGGGGATCAGGCTTCAGAGAATGCATTGTTGTCAGAGGGTCGGCACTGCAGCAGGGCTATGTTGTCAGGGGGTCAGAATTGAAGGAGTGCCACCCATTTTAGAAGGTCAGTACAGAGGTCATCGAGCACTGTCAGAGGTAAGTCCTGATGGAGTGCCTCATTGTCATTGGATCAGTTTTCAGGCAGTACCTCTTTGGCAGAGCGTCAGTACTGACGCAGTGCCTGATTGTAATGGGATCAGAATTCAAGGAGTGCCACTGCCTCACTGAGGTACTGCAGCTGTATCAGCGGGTCAGTGGCCTATTGTCAGAGGGTCTGTTTGAGCCAGTGCCTGCTTGGCAGAGTGTCAGCAATTAGGGAGTTTGCCTTTATCAGAGGGTCAGAACTTAGAGAGTGCATTTGTAGCAGAGTGTCAATACTCAGCCTTGTCCGCCCAAGTCCAACACCAGCACCTCCACATCATCCGCCCACCCTGAGGACTGACCCTCCACCAATGAGCTACAGCCTCACACTGGACTGACCAACAATGAGACACTATCCCTCCAGACCCCCTGACAAAGAAGCAGTGCCTCAGCACTGACCGTCAGGCAAGGAAGGCTCTCTGTCAGTACTGACCCTCTCACAAGGAGACACTGCCTCAGATCATGACCCTCTGACAATAATGCACGCCCACAGTTCAGATTCTCTGACGCTGTTGCAGTACCTCAGTACTGAGTCTCTGTTAGTGTGGCACTGCTTCAATTCTGACCCTTCTATAATGAGACACTGCCTCAGTATCGACAGTCTGACAATAGTTCACTCCCACTATTCTGATGCTCTGACAGTGCTGCTATACCTCAGTACTCACTAATTAACAATGAGGGTGAGCGTGAGAGGGTGGCGAGGGTTAGGGTTTGGGTTAGGACCAAGGCTAGGGGTTAGGTGTGAGGATTGGACGAGGTTTTGGATGAGGGTAGAGTTAGGGTGAGGGATGAGACTTGTGTTAGGGCTACTAATGAGGTTAAATTTGGAGTTCGGGGTAGGACTCGGGAGAGGTTTTGGGTTAAGGCTGAGGTTAGGCTTAGGGCTGAGTCTATGGTTAGGGTTAGAGCTCAGACAACATTTAGGTTTGGGGCTGAGGCTTCTGCTTATGTTGAGGGTGAGTGTTAGGCCTGAGGCTAGGCTTAGGCCTGAAGCCGCGGTTAGGTTTGGGGTTGGACTGATTAGACCCACTCTGACCCATTACAATGAGGTACTACCACAGAACTGACTCTCTGTCGATAAAGAACATGAGATGCTGTCAGCTTGTCCAATCAGAAGTCCAATATTAAGGAAATAGTGCACTGTTGGAGGGTTGATAAATATAATATAATATAACGGGAGTGCTGCACTGTCAGAGGGTTAATGACGTGGGAGTGCTGAAATAGCGCAGAATCAGACCTGAGAGAGTGCTGCACGTTCAGAGAGTTAGTACTGAGGGAGTGCTATAATGTCAGAGGATTGATATCAAGGGGCACCGGCGAAGGATCAGTAGCGCAGTACTGTCCGAAGGCCAATATTGAGAGAGTTCTGCTGCGTCAGTGGGGGTCAATATTACAGAATTGCGACACTATCAGTGTATCAATGTCAGACGGTCAGTTCTGATGGAGGGCTACGCTGTTGGAGGGTCAATATTGAGTGTGTGCGCGACACTCGGATGATCACTTTGTTGGAGTTCTGCACTGTAACAGAGTGCCACACTGGCAGCGGGTTAATATTAAGGGAGTGCTGCACTGTCGGAGGGTTCAAGATGAGGGAGGGCTTCTCTTTGTTGGGGTGGGTATGAAAGAGAACCTCCCGTTCAGGGATCAATATTAATGTTGTCGAGTCAGTGGAGAGGCATTGCTGCACCGTGGAGGGTCAATAAGAAGCATGTAGCTCCACTGGCAAGGTGCCAATGATGACAGAATGCTGCACTGCCAGAGGATCAGCAATGAGGGAAAACTGTATTGTCAGAGTGTCTTCGTCAAGAAAGTGCCACTCTGTCGGAAGGCCAATATTAAGGGAGTGCTGCACTGTCACAGGATCAATATTAGGGGTGTGCTGCACGAACAGAGGGTCAGTGTTGATTGAATGCTTGACTGTTGCAGAGCCAGGACTGAGGGAATCCTGCATCGTTACGGTGTCATCGTTGAGGGAGTGCTGCACTGTTGAAGGGCCGATAGTAAGGGAGTGTGACACTGTCAGAGTGTCATTACCAAAGGTGGGCTACAGTATCAGAGGGTGAGTAATGAGGGAATGCTGCGCTGTCGGAGGGTCAGCACTGAGGTGGGCTGTACTGTCAGATCGTCAATATAAATAATAATGTTAGGGGAGTGCTGCATTGTGAGTTGGTCCATATTAAGGGAACGCTGAAACTGTCAGTGATGCTCAGGGTGTGCAACACTGTCAGAGGGAGTGATGTACTCTGAGTGTCAGCACGGAGGCTGACCTTCACTGTAATTGTGTCAGAATTAAAAGAACGGTCAGAGGATATAAACTGAGGCATTTCAGAGCCATCAGAAGGTCGAAACTGAGGTGTTTCAGATCAGTTTGTGGGTGCCTCATTTTAATGTGGTCAGACTTGAGCAAGTGCTTCATTGTCAGAGGCTCAGAACCAAGTGAGTGCCTCGTTATCAGACACTGTCCTAAAGAGGGCCTTGTTGTTCGTGGCTGTGTTGTAAGGCAATTCCTCATTGCTGCAGGATCAGCCTTGAGAGTGTGCCAGTCTGGAAGGAGTGCCCAAAAAGTGAGGGAGTGCGACACAATTAGAGATTCAGCGCTGAGTAAGTGCCTCATTGTCACAGAGTTAGTTCTGAGGCAGGGTCACATTGCCTTAGGGTCAATTCTGAGGGTGTATGAGGAGCAGACTGTAAATACTGAGTCAGTACCTCAGTGCATTGGATTCAGAGTTGATGGAGTACAAGATGATTAGAAGTTCAGTCCTGAAGTCTTGCAGCTCTGTCAGAGGGTCAGAACTGAGGGGGCAGTGCTTTACTGTCAGCGGATCAGTTCTGCGGCAGTACCTCATTGCTGGAGGGTCAGATGTGGACGAGTGTCACATTGTCAGAAGGCCAGTTCTGAATAAGTGACTTTTTGTCAGAAGGCCAATACTCAGTCAGTGGCTCATTTTGAGCAGATCAGAATTGAGGGTTTGCAACACTTTTCGAGATTCAGTCTGGAGACATTACTGCTACACGCCTGAATTGAGGGAGTGCTGCAAGATTGGAGGGTGAAAATAAACCTGAAAACAGTGACCCCTTTCAATAACCTGTAAAACACAGGGATCACTGTAAATAATCCCTAAAACGCAGAGGCCTTTGTCGGAGTGCCTCAGTGTAATGTTTTCAGAATTGAGGGAGTGCCACGTGATTACAGATTCACTGCTGATGGAGTAGCTCATTGTCACAGGGTCAGTTCTGAGGCAGGGCTGCTTTGCTGGAGGGTCACTTCTGAGTGAGTGTATTAGTATCAGCCCCATGTTGTAGGGACTGTACTTTTCCAGGAAGACAGTTAGAATAATCTTTAATTATAAACTAATCTGAAATACTGTTTGACTTGTTAAGGTTACAATACATCCTGAGTCACCTACAGAATACGCACTTGCTCTCCCTGTGTCTCTCGGTAAGCAAAGGTAGTTTCTTTCAGACTACTCTCGGAAATAAAGTGCTGCGCTGGTGGTCAGTATTGAAGGAATGCTCCATTGTTGGAGGATCAGTACTGAGGGAGTGCTGGTCTGTCACAGGGCCAAGATTATGGGTGTGCTGTGCTTTCAGAAGGTCACAAGCAAACAAGCACTGCCAGACATAAAAAACAAAAGAACTGCGGATGCTGTAAGTCGGGAACAAAAAGAAAGTTGCCGGAAAATCTCAGCAGGCCTGGCAGCATCTGTGCAGGAGAAAACAGATTCAACGTTTCGAGTCCATTGACCCTTCCTCAGAACAGTTCTGAGGAAGGGTCACTGGACCCGAAATGTTAGCTCTGTTTTTGCCTCCACAGATGCTGCCAGACCTGCTGAGCTTTTCCAGCACTGCCAGACAACTGATGCTCTGATTGTGAAACACTCCCTCAGTACTGACCCTCCAACACTGCGTACTCTCTGATGACTGATTCTCTGACGTTGCATCTCTGCCACAGTATTAACCCTCCGTCATACTGGTATTCTCTCAGCAATAACACTCTGAGAATGCCATGCTCCCTTCCCATTGACACTCTGGCCGTGGGACACCACTTCAAATTTAACCCTTCAGCAGTGCAGCACACACTCATCATTGCCTCTCTGATATTGCAGTGCTGCCTTCATACTGACCCTTTCACAGTGCAGGACACAGTAATATTGAACATCTTCAAGTGCCGCTCTCCCTCAGTGCTGACCCCCCTCTCATTTCTGACCCATTCAGTGTAGCATACCCTTTATTCTGAACCCCTCAGTGCAGCACTCCCTCAACGCTGACCTGCTTCAGTGCTGACCCCCTTCAGTCCTGATCCCCCTCAGAACAGCACTCCCGCAGTGCTGACCCCACACTGTGCTGCACTCCCTCAGAGCTCACCCACTTATTGCTGACGACCCCCTCACTTCAGCACTCCCTGATCACCTGGTCGTGCATCACTCCCTTTCTCCGACCCCTCGGACGGTGCAGCACTACGTCAGCGCTGACCCGCCAACAAGATCATGTCAGAGAGATGTTCTCCCATCACATTGACCCTCTGAGACTGGAGCATTTACTAATGTTGGCCCTCTCACAGTGAAGCACTCCGTTTAGTCCCTCTGACAGGCTGCATGCCTTTTATTACAGGTCTTTTCACAACGCACTGCCCCGTCATCATTGATTCTCTGACAGTGCAGCCCTCTGTTAATATTGAATTTGTGACAGTGCACAACTCCATTAATATTTGCCCTCTGATAGTGCAGCCCTTCCTCAGTCCTGACTCTCTGACAATGCAGCAGTCCCCTAATTACTGTCAGAGGGTCGATACTGAGAGAATGCTGCACTGTCAGAGTCAGCTGCCCGCAGTCCTATCAGACGTTGAGTATTGAAGGTATGGGAGAGGGTGAGTGTCAGTGAATTCTGCACTGCAACAGGGCCAACAGTGGTGTCCCATGGCCAGAGTGTCCATGGTAAGGAAGAACTGCAATGTCAATGTAACAGGGTCAGGTCTGAGGTCAGAATTGAGACAGTACTGCAGGATTAGAGAGTCACTGTTGTGGCTGAGGAGCACTCTGAGGTCCAGTACTGAGGGAAAGCTTCATGATCAGTGGGTCAGTTCTGAAGCTGTGCTACTTTGTCAGAGGGCCATACTAATGCAGTGCCTCATTGTAATGGGATAAGAGTTGAGGGAATGTCGCACATGCATCACTAGCTCATCATTGACTGTCTGACAGTGCAGCACACTCTTAGTATTGACCTTCCAACAGTGTAGAGCTCCCGCAGTGATGACACTGACCATGCAACACTCCCTCAGTACTGACTCTCCAACAACGCGGTGCTTCCTCAAGAATGACCCTCCGAGAGTGGAGCACACCCTTATTGTTGATCGTCAGATAGTGCGGTACTTCCTTCGTATTGGATCCCCCTCGGTGCAAACTCGCCCCTCGTTGCCCTAACCCCCTTCATGGAGCACTTCCCCAGTGCTGACACCATCCCAGTGCTGAGTACTCCTCAGTGCAGCACTCCCTCAGTGCTAACACCCCATCACTCCCTCAGTGCTGACCACCTCTCAATGCCAACCCGACCTCAGTGCAGCACTCCCTCAGTGTTGACCCTGCTCAGTGCAGCACTCTTATGATGCTGTCCCTGCTCAGTGCAACACACTCTCATTCTTTTCACCCACACCGCCCTCAGTGTCAACCCCACAATGAGGCACCGCATTAGTATGGCCCTCTGACAAAGTAGCACAGCCTCAGAACTGACCCATTGACAATGAAGCTTTCCCTGTGTACTGACCCTCAGAGTACTACTGTACCACAGCACTGACACTCTAATCCTGTCGCACTGCCTTGATTCTGTCTCCTTGACAAGGAGTGCGGTATCAGAATTGAAAGTGGTCAGCACTGAGGGGGTACTGCACTGTGGGTTGTTAGCACTGAGGGGGAGCCAGCACAGTGGGAGAGCTGCACTAAGCGGGGATGTGCACTCAGTGGCCGGTCAACAATGAGGGAGTGCAGCACTGTAGTGGTTCAGCTTACGGGAGGTCAGCACTCGGGGTGGGGGGGTTCAGCACTGAGTGCAGCTCAGCACTGAATAGGGGTCAGGCCGGGGAGCTCTTTACTACGGGAGTGCTGCACTGAGGGAGGGCCAGTTTTCAGGGAGCACTGCACTGTCAGAGCGTCAATAAGAAGGGTCTGCTATGTTCTCATTGGGTCAATAATGAAGGAATTCTGCATTATCAGAGTGTTAAAATTCAGGGAATGCAACAATTTCAGAAAGATGATGTTGATGCGGTTGGGGGGGTGGGTGCGGTAGCATAAGGTGGTGATGGGAAAGTGGTAAGTCATGCGACACCACTGAAGGGTCAGCACTGAGAGAAAGTCACCCTCTCAGAGGGTCAATATTAAGGGAGAGCTTCACTGTCAGGAGGTCAATCTTCAGACAGTGTTCCAGGACTGAGGCTCAATATTAAGTGACTGCAATACTGTCAGAGGGTCAATGATGAGCACGTGCTGAAGTGTTGCAGAGTAAGTACTGAGGGAGTGCTGCATTGTCAGTGTCATCAATGAGTGAGCTCCACACTGTCGGAAGGCCAATTTTTAGCAAGTGCTGCACTGTCAGAGTGTCACTACTGAGGGAGAACTGCACTGTCAGAACAGTGAGTCATCACAGAGCACTGCACTGTCAGAGGGTCAATATTAATGGTATGCTACACAGAGTTGGGTTAGCAATGAGGGAGTGCTACACTGAGGGGAGTCAGTACAAAGGGAAACTGCCCTCTGAGAGGGTCAACAGTAAGAGTGTGCCAGCGGGTCAGTGCTGGGGAATTACAGCACTGAGAGACGGTCAGCAGTCCCTCAAGTCCTGACTCTGACAGATTAGCCACTCCCAGAGATTCGGTATTCCCTCATAACGAGCCGCCTGGCAACAAGGTACAAACTCAGAACTGACCCTCTGGCCATTATGCCCTCTCTCTGTTTTGACATTTTAAACATGAGGGTCTTCCCTTAATCATGGGGATTTTCAGCTCTTCCTCAGTACTCCTGGCCCCCTGACAGTGTTGCACTACCTCAAACTGACCATATTAAAATGAGGCATCATCTCAATTTGATCCTTTGACAACGATGCACTCCCTCAGCACTGACCCTCTCACAACAAGGCACTCCATCAGTAGTGACCCTCTGCTGATAGTGCTGCAGGACCTCAGTACTGATCCTCCGATTGTGCGATTCCCTCAATTCTTATCCCATTACAATGAGGCACCGCATTCGTACGGCCCTCTGACAAAGTAGCACAGCCTCAGAAGTGATCCATTGACAATGAAGCTTTCCCTCGGTACTGACCCTCTGAGTGCTACTCGACCACAGCACTGACACTCTAATCCTGCGTAACTGTCTCAATTCTGACCTCAATCCTGACCCTCTGATTGTGAGGCACTCGGCTCTGACCCTGTTGCATTGACATTGCAGTTCTTCCTCATTGTTGACCCTCTTGCAGTGCAGAATTCACTGACGCTCACGCACTCCCAATGCGGCATACCTTTAATACTGAACATCTGATAGGACTGCAGGGAGCTGACTCTGACAGTGCAGCATTCTCTCAGTATTGACCCTCTGACAGTATTTCGGGGAGTGCTGCACTGTCAGAGAGTCAGAACTGAGGAAGAGCTGCACTGTCAATGGGCAAATATTCATGGATTGCTTGGGTCAATTTTAATGGAGTTGTGCAGTGTGACACATTCAGTATTAAGAGAGTACTGCACTGTCAGAGGGTCAATGATGGGAGAGTGCTGTGCTGTCGGAAGGTGTGTACTGAAAGGGAGCCGCCCTGCCAGAGGGCCTATATTAAGGCAGTCAGCATTGTGAGAGGGTCGATATTTAGTGCATGCTCCTGTCTCAGAGGGTCAATTTGATGGGACAACATGCCTCTGAAACTAACTTGTTGGAGTGCTGCACCGCCTGAGGGTTCGTCTGAAGGGAGTGATGCCCTGTCAGATGATGAGCTTTCCCTCATCTTTGACCGTCTGACAGTGCAGCACTCCCATAATATTAACCCGCTACCAGTGTGGCACTTGCTTACAATTGAACTTCTGACAGTGCACAAGTCCAACAAAATGATCCTCTTGAGTGTCGCACACACTCAATATTGGCCCTCCAACAGTGCAGCACTCCCTCAGGACTGACTGTCTGACATTGATACGTGGATCGTGTAGCAATCCTGTAATATTGACCCACTGACACAGCAGAACTCCCTCAATATTGTTTTTCTGACAGTATTGCACTACTGATCCTTCGGCAGTGCCCCTTGATATCAATCTTTTCACATTAGACCACTCCCTCAGCACTAACTCTCTGAATGTGCAGCACTTCTCAGGATTGATTCTGTGATATTTCAGCACTCCCACATCATTAACCCTCTGACAGTGCAGCCCTCCCTTTAGATCAACCCTCCAACAGTGCATTGTTTCCTTAATATTGGACCTCTGATTGTGTGATACTCCCTCAGTGCGAAACTCTGACAATACAGCACTCTCTCTGAAATAACTCTCTGATTAAGCACTTCCTCTGTGCTAACCCTCTGAAAATGGAGCTTTCTCTCATTACTGACCCTTTGCAGTGCTGCACTGCCTCAGTACTCACTCACCACAAGTGCAGCACTCCATTAAGAGTGATCCTCTGACAGTGTGGCACTCCCCTAATATTGGTCCACTGACTGTGTGGCACTCCCTTTATACTGACCTGCTCGCGGTGCATCACTGCTCTAATATCAAACCTGCAGCTCTATCAGAGGGTCTGTCCTGAGCAAGTGCCCCATCGTCAGCATGTCAATTCTGAGGCCGTGCCTCTATATCAGTGAGTCAATATTGAGGTAGCTCCTGACGGTCAGAATTACGGGAGTGCCTCATAGTTAGAGGGTCATTAACTGAGGGACAGCCTCATGATCAGCGGGTCAGTCTTTACGGACTGCCTTATAGCCAGTGTGTCAGTTCTGAGGCAGTGCCCTCAATGTAACAGATTTAGAAATGGGGTAGGGGGCACATGATTAGAAGGTCAGTAGTAAGCTATTGGAACTTTGTCAGAGGGTCAGTACTCAGCGAGTGCCTCATTGACATCGGGTCCAGACAGAGGGTTTGCACTGAGGGAATGCTTCCTTTGTCAGAGATTCAGAACTGAGAAAGTGCCTCATTGTCAGAGGCTCATTCCTGAGGCAGTGCCTCATTGTCAGAGTGACATAATCAGATAGCACTCCCTCAATTCTAAACCTTAATACTGACCCTCTGACAATGAAGCACTGCCTCAGGACTGACCCTATGATAATGAAGTGTTCCTCAGGATTGAACCATTGACAATGTGACTCTCCATTCGTGTTGACCTTCTGATAATGGGGTTCTCCTGAAGTACTGACCCTCTGACGGTTGTGCACTGCCTCAGTACTGACCCTCTAAATATCTGCCACTCGGTCAATTCTGACCTCCTTACGATGAGGCATTACCTCAATACTGACTGGGGTGTAGGTCTCTGGCACAGAGTCTGTCGCTCTTGCAACGAAGGGAAGGGGGTATAGGAGGAGAGTGTTAGTCATTGGGGACTGAATAGTTCGAGGGACAGATAGAAGGCTTGTTTGGAACCGAAGAGACTCACGATTGGTGCGTTGCCTCCAGGTGCTAGGGTCCGTGTTGTCTCGGACAGTGTCTTTGGGGTCCTGAAGGGAGAGGGTGACCAGCCCCAAGCCATGGTCCACACAGGTACCAACGACATAGGTAGAAAGAGGGATAGGGATGCCAGGCAGGATTTCAGGGAGCTCCGCTGGAAGCTGAGAGCTCAAACAAACGGAGTGGTTATCTCTGGTTTGTTACCCGTGCCAAGTGATAGCGAGGCAAAGAACAGGGAGAGATTTCAGCTGAACACGTGGCTGCAGGGATGCTGCAGGTGGGAGGGCTTCAGGTACATGGACAATTGGGGCTCATTCTGGGGAAGGTGGGACCTCGACAAACAGGACGGTCTCCACTTGAACCAGAGGGGCACTAATATCCTGGGCGGGAAATTTGCTAGTGCTGTTCGGGTGGGTTTAAACTAGCTGAGCAAGGGGATGGGAAACTGGTGTAGTTTCAGTACACAGGAGAAAGAGAATAGAGAGGACATGGACAGGATCTCAGTGTCACAGGAGTGTGCTGGCAAACAGCAAGCTGAATTGAAGTGTGTCTACTTGACTGCCAGGAGTATCCGGAATAAGCGAGGTGAGCTTGCAGCATGGATAGGTACCTGGGGCTTCGATGTTGTGGCCATTACGGAGACATGGATAGAGCAGGGTCAGGAATGGATGTTGCAGGTTCCAGGGTTCAGATCTTTGAGTAAGATCAGGTAAGGTGGGAAAAGAGGGGGAGGTGTGGCTTTGTTTGTCGAGGACAGTATAATGGAGGCTGAAAAAACTTTTGAGGAGGACTGGTCGACTGAGGTGGGATGGGCTGATGTCAGAAATAGGAGAGGAGAGGCCTCACTGTTGGGAGCTTTTGAATAGGCCTCTGCAAAGTTCCAGGGATCTGAAGGAGAGGATTGGCAAAACGATTCTGGGCAGGAGTGAAAGGAACAGGGTGGTCATTATGGGAGACTTGAACTTCCTAAGCATTGACTGGAAATGCTGTAACTCTCGTACGTCGGATGGATGAGTTTTCGTCCAATGCACGCAGGAGCGTTTCCCGACACGCTACGTCGAAGGGCCGACAAGAGGGGAGGCCACACTGGATCTGGTACTTGACAGTGGACCAGGCCAGGTGTTTGATTTAGTGGTAGATGAGCACTTTGGAGAGAGTGACCATAATTCGGTTACGTTTAGTTTAGCGATGGAGTGGGAGAGGAACATGCCACAGGGCAAGACTTACAGATGGGGGAAGGCAATTATAATTGGGCAAGACTTAGGAGGCAAAGAATGGGGTAGCAAAATGCAAGGGATGGGGACAATCGAAATGGGGAGCTGGTTTAAGTAACAGATATTGCGTGTCCTTGATAGGTACGTCCCTGTCAGGCAGGGGTCAGTGATAAGGTAGGGGAACCGTGGTTTACTAAAGAAATTATATCTCGCGTTAAGCAGAAGAGCGAGGCTTATGTGATGTTGAGATGAGATGGATCAGTTGATGCGATGGAGAGTTACAGATGAGCAAGGAAGGATTTAAAGAGAGAGTTAAGAAGAGCAAGGAGGGGTCCTGAGCAGTCATTCGCAGGTAGAATAAAGGAGATCCGTAAAGTTTTCTCAAGGTATGTGAGGAATATAAGGATGACTGGGGTAGGAATAGGGCCAATCAAAGACAGAAGTGGGAAGTTGTGTGTGGACCGGGTACAGATCGGAGAGGTGCTAAATGAATATTTCTCATCTGTTTTCACTGAGGAAGAGGAGAATATCGTCGAGGAGACGACTGAGATACGTGCTATTAGACTTGAAAGGATTCAGGTTAGTAAGGAGGAGATGTTATCAATTCTAGAAGGTGTGAAGCTAGATAAATCCCCTGGGCCTGAGAGGATTTTTCCGAGAATTCTCTGGAAAGCTCAGGAGGAGGTGGCGGAGCCCTTGGCTTTGATCTTTGAGTCCTCATTGTCTGCAGGTTTAACACCAGAGGACTGGAGGATTGCAAATGTTGTGCCCTTGTTCAAGAAGGGCAGTAGAGATGAGCCAGGCAATTACAGCCAGTGAGCCTTAGGTCCGTTGCAGGAAAAGTTTTGGAAAGGGTTATAAGAGATCAGGTTTAGAATCATCTCGGAAGCAACAATTTGATTGGAGATAGTCAACATGGATTTGTCAAGGGCAGGTCGTGTCTCACAAACCTCATGGAGATTTTGAGGAGGTGACCAAGCATGTGGATGAGAGAAGGCCAGTTGACGATGTGTACATGGACTTCAGTAAAGCCTTTGATAAGGTTCCACACGGTAGGCTATTGGAGAAAATACGGAGCCATGTGATTGAGGGAGATTTAGCAGTTTGGATTAGAAACTGGCTTTCGGTAAAAAGGCAACCAGTGGTGTTTGATGGAAAATATTCAGCCTGGAGTCCGGTTACTAGTGGTGTGCCTCAAGGATCTGTTTTTGGCCCACTGCTGTTTGTCATTTTTATAAATGACTCGGACGCAGGCATAGGTGGATGGGTTAGTAAGTTTGCAAATGACACTAAAGTCGGTGGAGTGGTGGACAATGTGGAAGAATGTCGCATGTTGCAGAGAGACTTGGATAAAGTGCAAAATTGGGCGGAAAGGTGGCAAATGGAGTTCAATGTGAGGTGATTCGCTTTGGGAGGAATAATAGGAAGGTACAATACTGGGCCAATGGAAAGATTCTTGGTAGTGCGGATGTGCAGAGGGACCTTGGCGTCCATGTACATAGATCTCTGAAAGTTGCCACCCATGTTGATAGTGCTGTGAAGAAGGCATACGGTGTGTTCGACTTTATTGGTAGAGGGATTGAGTTCCAGAGCCGTGATGTCATGCTGCAACTGCACAAAACGCTCGTGCGACCTGTTCTGGTCGCTCCATTGCGGGACGAATTCGGAAGCATTGGAAAAGGAGCAAAGGAGATTTACCAGGATGTTGCCTGGTCTGGAGTGAAGGTCTTATGAGAGAAGGCTGAGCGACTCGAGTCTGTCCTCATTGGGGAGAAGAAGGCTAAGAGGGCCTTTAATAGAAACATACAAGACGATCAGAGAAAGATGAGTCAGGGTGGACGGTAAGAGTCTTTTTCCTAGGATGATGATGTTGGCTTGTACAAGGGGGCTCAGCTACAAATTGAGGGGTGATGGATTAAAGACAGATGTCAGAGGCAGGTTCTTTACCCAGAGAGTGGAAAGGGCGTGGAATGCCCTGCCTGTCAATGCAGTTAACTCAGCCACATTCAGGGCATTTGAACAGTCCTTGGATAAGCATATAGATGATGATGGGACAGTGTGAGGGAACGGGCTCAGATTAGTTCACAGGTTGGTGCAACATCGAGGGCTGAAGGACCTGTTCTGCACTGTATTTTTCTATGTTCACAGATGACACTAAAATGAGTGAGAGAGTAAAGTCTGAAGAGGACAATGAAAATCTGCAGAAGGATGCAGAAAGTTTAAGTGAATGGACAAGGGTCTAGCAGATGGAGTCCAATGATGGGAGATGTGAGGGCATCCATTTTGGTAGCAATTATGGAAAAATGGAGTCTTGCTTAAATGGTGAAAAATTGTAGCATGCTGCTCCGCAGAGGGAGCTGGGCAGCCTTGTGTCTGAATCAGGTAGTTTGCAGATGCGGCTGGTAATTGAGACAGCAAATGGAACAGTGTCCTTCATTGCGAGAGTGATGCAGTTTAAAAATCGGGAGGGTATGCTACAGTTGTATAGGGTGCTGGTGAGGCTTGGTGTGGAGTAGTTTGTACAGTTTTAGTCTCCTCACTTGAGAAAGGATGTACTGGCACTGGAGGGGGTGCGAAGGAGGTTCACGAGGTTGATTCCAGAATTTAAAATGTTGCTGTATGGGGAGAGATTGAGTAGACTCCGATTGCAGTCACTGGAATTTAGAAGAATGAGGGGTGATCTAATAGAAACTTTTAAAATTATGAAACAAATGGATCGGAAATTGTTTCCACTGATGGGCGAAATTCCAACTCGGGGGCACAGCCTCAAAATAAGTGTGAACAGATTGAAAACTGAGTTGAGGATGAGCTTCTTCATCCAAAGGGTTGTGAATCTGTGGAATTCTCTGCCCACTGAAACAGTTGAGGTTCCCTTGTTGAATGTTTTGAAAGCCAAAACAGATAGATCTTTGAACAGGAAAGGAATTGAGGGTTATGGTGAATGGGAGGGTAAGTGGAGCTGAGTCCGCAAAAAAGATCAGCGGAACGAGCTGGAAGAGACAGATGGCCTACTCCTGTTTTATTTCTTATGTCCGTATGTCCTTAGATTGCCATCCTTGTCATTCCTCCTTCCCTGGAATAGGCCAGTTCTGAACGCTGATCAGTAGGTCTTTAAATAACTCCCACGTATCAAATGTTGACTTGTTCAATAAAAGCTCCTCCCAATTAATACTGCTCAGCTCCTACCTAACACTGATGTAATTTTCCCTCCCCCAATTTCGTCCCTTCCCACAAGGTCCTGATTATCCATGGCTGTCTTAAAATGTAAGGAGATGCGATCGCCCATTTAAGAAGCTCCTGCTTCACTGTTTTTCCCAAGTGGGAGTCAGCTACAGGCTTTCTTGTTCCACGATGGGGGAGGAAATGGCCGAGAGGTATTATTGCTGGACTGTTAATTCAGAGACTGAGATAACATTCTGGGGACCTGTGTTCAAATCCCAGCACAGCAGATGGTGGAATTTGAATTCAATATAAAAGAAAATCATGAATTAAGAATATAATGATGACCATGAATTCATTGCCAAATGTCAGAAAAACTCACCTGGTTCACTGATGTGCTTTCGGGAAGGAAACTGCCACCCTTACATGATCTGGCCTACATGTGACTGCAGACCCACAGCAATATGATTGACTTTGAACTGTCCCCTGGGCAATTAGGGATGGACAATAAACACTGCGTAGCTCGGGATGTCCTCCTCCCATTAACAAATAAATAAAATTGGATTCTAGATCTTCCGATCCAAGATCGTTTCTTGCTCTCATACTAATTTCTTTGCTTACAGTCACTTTCCCTCCTGCCTGTCTTTTTGGAATGCCGTATAGCCCTGCGCACTTAGCTCCAGTGTTGATCTCCTTGTAACCATGTCTTTGTAATAGCTATAAAATCATGCCCGTCAACCTAGAAATGTGCTATTAATTTGTTGATTTTGTTCTGAATACAATGAGCACGCAAGCAAAGAGCCATGAATTTAGCTTTATCACTTGATTTCACCTCTTGACACTATTTACAGCTGTTTTCTGTTTGTACATGCTGTCTTTTCCAGTAGCACGCTGAGTATTGTTATCCCGATAGTTCTTTCGTATCAGTCCGTGTGTATTCCTGGGCGAATGTGCTCGTGTGGTCTCAGGAGTTGCGGAGGTCACGGCTCTGGGACAGCCGTTTCATCGCTCTATGCTGCAGGTAAGAAGAAAAGAAAATCTCTTGCTCTGAGCTCTGCAAACCTGGGCAATGTCAAAAGGGAAACAAGGTCAAAAGAATTTCAACAAGAATCTCAAAATTAACTGCTGAATTCATATCAACATTACGGGCATCGCCCAACTTAGTGGCCACAACATCCCACTTTCTATTCTTCACAAACAATCCAAAGGCTGAAGTATCCGTATCCCTCTTAACTTTTATGGTTTTTGAGCTAATTTCTTGTTTCTAACTTGTGCATATTTGTGGTGCCTTATGACTTCTTGCATTTAGCAATTGATAAAACTCACTCTCTCACGAGTTCAGGAGAAGCTAGTTTTATAGAATCCCCAGTGTGGAAACAGGCCACTCAGTTCAATAAGCCCACAGCAACCCTCCAAAGAGCATCCCACCTAGACCCATCCCCATTCCCCAACTCTATTCCTGTCAGCCTGCATTTCCCATGGCTAATGTACCTAACCTACACATCCGTGGGCACTGTGGGTAATTCAGCATTGCCAATCCACCTAACCTGCACATCTCTGGACTGTGGGAGGAAACCAGAGCACTCAGCAGAAACCCACACAGAGAAGGGGAGAATGTGCAAACTCCACACAGACAGTCATCGGAGGCTGGAATGGAACTCAGGTCCCTGGTGCTGTGAGGTAGCGGTACTCACGACTGAGTCACCGTGTCACCCTGAGTTATCTTGACTCCTTCTGAAACATAGGAAGGTATCCACAAGACAAAGATCCTTTTTAGTCAGCTTAATTCATACCAACTGAGGTAGATCTAGTTGGGTGTGTAAAGAAGGGGAGTCTTTCACGAGGGAACTTAACAATTTGGGAGACTCAGTCACCGAGGGAGCCTGACCCGAAGACTGGTCAAAAGAATAATGATTCGATATGAATTAGTTAGAATGCAGCTGTTAACAGTAATCCTCCATCCCTATGTGGGAGCGAGATTTAACATTCAAAATCAAAACTGAAACTCTTGAACAAGGTAGTTCAAAACAGCCAGTTCTCTGATTGAGGTTGTGAACTTGCTCGCCGAGCTGGCTTCTTCTCATTCAGACATTTCGTCACCATGATCGGTGACATCATCGGTACAGCCTCCAATGAAACGATGTTATTCTACTCTGTCTGGAATTGACACTGTCCGGTCTGTTACCATGAGTACTGTCATTTCCGGTTTTGATCTGTATGGGTTTGTGTGTGGGGGTCCAATTGTATCTGTTTGTTGGTTGCATTATGGGTGGAGAATCACGCCTCTCAGAGGACACTGCGACAAGGTAACCGTAGTAGCCCAAGCCAAGCATAGACACGCACAGGAATTCCGAGAGGCATGGTTCTGCACCCGTTCTCCAGCCTCACATTCTTGGTCTCTTCAGTCTGAATATGATCACTCAACCATATCCTTGATGACAAACAATAGAGTCTTACTTCCCAAAATCTACAAACAGGACTGTCCAGACAGATCCATTTGTTCTAATGATATCATCTTCTGCTGGAGGGATTCCGAAATGTCTGCATTCTTCCTCAACTGAGCATTCCTTGCATTCGTGGTTGACAGAGCTGTCAGCCACGTCCATTGTGCTGCAGGGTTCCCAAGCGGAATATGAGTTGCTGTTCCTGCAACTTTGGGGTGGCATCATTTGTGGCACTGCAGGAGGCCCATGTTCAGTTTGGCTTTGACTTTTGAGGAACGGATGGTCCCTTTGAGATTGAAATTGGAGAAAGATTTCAGGATTTTTTCATGTTCTTGTCTTTCTGTTATGCCCCTAGGAAAAAAGCAATGAAAGTGCCGTTAATGTTTTGCACGGCGAGCTGCTGCACACTAACCGGTCTCACACCATTACCATCACCTTGCCCTTGTGAAGGCAGATATGGATAAGGTTCTCAAAGCTGATAGAAGATTGAAACCACTCTAATCCTGTGACGATGGTAAGTTTCCCTTCTTTAAAAAAAAATGCTTGCAGCTGAATTCGCATAATATAGAGCACAGTGGCTCTGGTTAACACCACTGTCTCAATTCCACCCTTTGGTGACTTTCTGTGTGGAGTTTGCACATTCTCTATGTGCCTGCATGGGTTTTCTCCGGGTGCTCGAGTTTGCTCCCACAGTCAAAAGATGTGCAAGGTCGGTGGATTGGCCGTGCTAAATTTCCCAAGGTGTTCAGTGATGTGTAGGTTAGGTGAGTTATAGGTGGATGGGTCTGGGTGGGATGCTGTGAGGGGCAGTGTGGACATGTTGGGCTGACCGACCTGTTTCCACACTGTAAGGGTTCTCTGATTCATGATTCCATGATTTTACTGAGCGAAAAGGTACAATATTGACTCGTCATATTTGTCTCACCTCTTTACACATTGATAAGAAAGCTTTCATGTCAGTTTCTATGCATTTGCAACTTGTCTGCTGTCTCTGACAAGGCTGACGATATCTCCTTCTCTAATGCACATCTCCTGTCCCCTAACACTGAGAGGTGACACTTGCTTTTCATTTAGTACAATAAAAAAAACAATAGCCTCCATATTACATCCAGCGGCTTCTCTTAACACTCACACACTGTTCTCTCTCTCTCTCTCTCTCTCTCTCTCTCTCCCTCTGTCTCTCTCTCTCTGTCTCTCTCTCTCTCTGTCTTTATCTCTCCTCTCCCTGTTCTCCCCCATCACTTCACTCACAGGCACCAACAGAGGTTCACAGTCACACTATGTTGCACATGCATATTCTGTCCCTCATGCACAAACACACTACACACACACAAAAAAAAGTCAGGAACACAGTCTCTCACGAACACACTCTGTCACATTCTCACTCATTCATACTCCATACCGTCACACAGTCGTACACGGTCTTGCACACATTCTGTGGCACACTTGCATGCACTGTTGCAGGATCTTTTGCCAATGCTCTCACTCTCAAGTACACACATACTACCACAAATCTCTCCCTCACACACTTAGGTTTGCAAATTCACTTGCTGTCAAGCTCACTCACACTTACAGACACACTCACTCCCTCATGCATGCTGTAACACTCCCTTCTTGTGCTAACTCCCTTTCACACACTCTCAAGCACAGTCACTGGCACACACATTCTGTCGTGCGCACACACACACTTTCATGCACTGTCTTTGCACTCTTGAGCACAATCATATGCTCACCTCTCTCTTGCACACAGTCAATTTGATTTGAGTCAGAGATAATGGGAGCTGCAGATGCTGGAGAATCCAAGATAATAAAATGTGAGGCTGGATGAACACAGCAGGCCAAGCAGCATCTCTGATGAAGGGTCTTGGCCCGAAACGTCAGCTTTTGTGCTCCTGAGATGCTGCTTGGCCTGCTGTGTTCATCCAGCCTCACATTTTATTATCTTGATTTGAGTCATAATTGTCACATGTGCCCAGGTACAGTGAAAAGTTTTCTTCTGCATGCAGTATAGACAGGTGATATCAAACAAGGCGCATGAGTGAAACGGAACATAGTGACAGCTACAGAGAAGATGCACAGAGAGCAAGATCAAAATTAGATTTAAGCTTTTCAGTGTCCTATTCAGATGTCCAATAACAGCAGTGAAGAAGCTGTTCTTGAATCTTTTCACGCATGTATACAAACTTTTTTTACATCTTCCCTTCAGAAAAAGGGAGAAGAGAGTGTAATTGGCGGGTGAGAAGGGCCTTTGATTATGTCAGTTTCTTTCCCGAGGCAGCGGGAAGTAGAGGTGGAATCAACGAATGGAAGGCTGGTTTGCATGATGGACTATGCTGTGTTCATGACTCTGCAGTTTCTTGTGATCTTAGGAAGAGCAGTTGCCAAACCATGCTGTGACATGCATCCAGATAGGATGCTTTCTCTGGTACATGAATGAAAGTTGACCTTGCGGACACTCCAAATTACCTTAGCCTGCTGGGGAAATAGAGACATTTGGTGTGCTTTTTTGCCCATTGCGACGATCTGGGTGGACCAGGAGAGATTGTTGGTGATCGACACTCTCAACTATCTCCACCTCAGCAACATCTCTCTCAGTGTCTGATGCAGGCGCTCACACACTCACATTCTGTCACCTATTCTGTCTGTCTGTCTCTCCCTCTCTCCCTCATCGCCCATCTCTCTGTCTCGCTCTCTCTCTCTCTGTCTCGCGCTCTCTCTCTCTCTCGCTCTCTCTCTCGCGCTGTCTCTCTCTCTCGCGCTGTCTCTCTCTCGCGCTGTCTCTCTCTCTCGCGCTGTCTCTCTCTCTCGCGCGCTCTCTCTTCCTCCCCCACCCCCCAACCTCTCTGGCTCTCTCTCTCTCTCTCTCTCTCTCCCTCTCCCTCTCTCTCTCTCTCTCTCTCTCTTTTTCTCACACACCAACTCATTGCTCAGTATTCCATGGTATCTGAATTGTTGGAAGAATTAACTTAGACTGAGCGTGGATTTTCTCCCAAATTAGTTATGACAAAGCAGAACCAATTCTGCCTGGAAGAAGAAAGGCAGGAGCCATAATAATTAGGGATTGTTTTGCTAGAGGAACCGTGCTGTGATATGCATCCAGATAGGATGCTTTCTGTGGTACATCAATGAAAGTTGCCCTTGTGGGCACACGCAATTGCCTTAGCCTCCTGTGAAGTAGAGACAACGGTGTGCTTTTTTGCTCATTGCGATGATGTGGATGGACCAGTGAACTAATCTAAGCCCATCCCCCTACACGATCCCATTATCATCCATATGCTTATCCGAGGACTGTTGAAATGCCCCGAATGTGGCTGAGCTAACTGCATTGTCAGGCAGGGGGTTCCACATCCTTACCACTCTCTGAGTAAAGAACCTGCCTCTGATATCTATCTCAAATCTATTATCCCTCACTGTTAAGCTGTGCCCTCGAATACAATCTGACGTCATCATCCTCGGAAAAAGACCCACACTGTCCACCCTGTCTCATCCACTGATCATCTTGTATGTCTCTATTAAATCCCCTCTGAACCACCTTCTCTCCAATGAGTACAGACCCAAGTCCCTCAGCCTTTCTTCAGAAGACCTTCACTCCGGACCAGGCAACATCTCCTCTGCACCTTTTCCAATGCTTCCACATCCTTCCTGTAATGGGGCGACCAGAACTGTACGCAATATTCCAAATGAGACCGCACCAGTTTTTTGGACAGTTGCTCTGGATCTCAATCCCACTGCCAATAAAACCTAAAACACCGGAAGCCGCCTTCACAGCACTATCAACCTGGATGGCAATTTTCAGGGATCGACATAGATCGACACCCTCTGCACAGCATCACTACCAAGAATCTTTCCATTGACCCAATATTCTGCCTTCCTATTATTCATCCCAAAGTGAATCACCTCACATTTATCCGCATTGAACTCCATCTGCCACCTTTCTGCCCAATTCTGCAGTTCATCCAAGTCTACCTGTCACCTGCAACATTCTTCCACATTGTCCACCACTCCACCGACTTGAGTGTCATCTGCAAACTTACTAACCGATCTACCAATGCCTCCGTCCAAGTCATTTATAAAAATGACAAACAGCAGTGGTCCCAAAACAGATCCTTGAGACAAACCAGAAGTCACCAGACTCCAGGCTGAATATTTTCTATCAACCACCACTGGTTGCCTCCTTTGCCAAAGCCAGTTTCTCATCCAACCTGCTAAATCTCCCTCAATCCCATGTCTCCATGTTTTCTCCAATAGCCTACCATGTGGAACCTTATCGAAGGCTTCACTGAAGTCCATGTCCACCACGTCAACTGCCCGACCCTCATCCACGTGCTTGGTCACCTTCCAAAATTACTCAATGAGGCTTGTGAGACACGACCTGCCCTTGACAAATCCATGTCGACTATCTCCCATCAAATTGGTGCTTGCTCGATGACTATAAATCCTCTCTCTTATAATCCTTTCCAAAACTTTTCCTGCAACAGACGGAAGGCTCACTGGGTTTATAATTACCTGGGTCATCTCTACTGCCCTCTTTGAACAAGGGCACAACATTTGCAACCCTCCAGCCTTCTGGTACTAAACCTGTAGACAATGAGGATTCAAAGATCAAGGCCAAAGGCTCCGCCACCTCCTCCGTAGCCTCCCAGAGAATCTGAAAGTTTCGAAGGATGCTGCGTTGTATCCGGAGGTTGGTGGGGTGGTACGTTAGGACGAGGGAGACTTTGTTTTGGTTGTTGTTGCGGGGTGGGGTGAGAGAGATTTGTTGCAGGAAATTCTGGAGACACGGTCGAGGGCGTTATCAACCACAGAGCGGTGGAAGTTGTGGTCTTTGAAAAATGAGGACATCTGAGATATACTGGAATAGAATACCTCATCCTGGGAGTGCAGATGCAGAGGCAAAGGAATGGGGAATAGGGGATGAATTGTTGCAGGAATATGGTGAGAGGAGGTGTAATCTTGGTAGCTGTGGGAATTTGTGGAGTTGAAATGGATATTTGTTTCTCAGTGGTTGGAAATAGAGTGGTCCAGGTAGGAGAGAGAGGTATCAGAGATTGTCCAGGTTAACTTCAAGTTGGGGAGGAAGGTGTTGGTGAAGTGGATGAACTGTTCGAGCCCCTTGTGGGAACACGAGGCGGTGCCGATACAGTCATCAATGTAACGGAGGAAGAGGTGGGGTTGAGGGCCAGTGTAGGTACGGAAGAGGGAGCGTTCCATGTAACCTGCAAAGAGGCAGGCATAGCTTGGGCCCATTTGGCTACCCTGGCCACCCTCTTTGTCTGTAGGAAGTGGGAGGAATTGAAAGAGAAACTGTTGAGGGTTGTTCGAGGACCGGAACTTCCCCCTCCTCAGTGGTCAAAAACACCCTTGACCGTGTCACCCGCGTTTCCCACAATTCATCCCTCTCACCCGCACCCCATAATAACTACCAAAACAGTGTCCTCGTCGCCCTCACGTACCACCCCACCAACATCTGGATTCAATGCGTCGTCCTCCGACCCTTCTGCCATCCGCAATCCGACCCCACCACCAAAGACGTTTTTCCCACCACCCTTAGGCGACCCCCTTATCCGCTCCACACTCCCCTCTAGCACTCCCGACACCCAGCACTTTTCCCTGCATATCCATAAATGTTGTCATCAAAACGTTTAAAATTCACTGGTCCCGATACCTCCCCCCCATCCCAGGCCCCAGGAAGAATTTCCTCAGCAAACAGATGTTTACCTGCACATCTGCTAATGTGGTAGACTGTATCCACTGTTGCCATTGTGGCCCCCTCTACATCGGGGAAACCAAACAGGTTTGGGGACCGCTTCGCCTGTGCTCAGTTTGCACTAAAGAACTGCACCTCCCAGTCGTGAACTGTTTCGACTCTCCCTACCAATCCTCAGGTAACATGTCCATCCTGGGCCTCCTGCAGTGCCACAACGATGCCACCTGAAGGTTGCAGGAGCAGCACCTCATATTGCGCTTGGGAACCCTGCACTCCATGGTATCAATGTGGACTTCACAAGCTTCTAAATCACCCCTCCCCTTCCCGCATCCCAAAACCAGCCCACCTATCCCATCCTGCCACCTCAAACCCCACCCCCATTTCCTGCCTCCTAACGTCTTCCCGCCCCGGAGACCTGTTCGTTCTCCCCGGACTGACCTCTCCCCTCCCTACCTCCCCACCTACATTCACCTCTGCTGGCTCCATCCCCACCTCTTGAACTTGTCTGTCTCCTCTCCACCTATCTTCTCCTCTATCCATCTTTGATCCGCCTCCCCCTCTCTCACTATTTATTTCAGAACTCTCTCCCCCTCCCCCTTTTCTGATGAAAGGTCTCGGCCCAACATGTCAGCTTTTGTGCTCCTCAGATGCTGCTTGGCCTGCTGTGTTCATCCAGCTGCACACTTTGTTATCTCTACATCTCTTAACAACCTCATTAAGTGAGTTCTAGAGCGAACTATGCAGGGTAGACTTTGGGTTTATCATTCTAACTTGCCAGTCCTGAAAGATGAAAGTTGGTTTGTGTTGGATGTTTGTCTCATAGCTACGAAAGATACACTGAAAGGATTTTTCAAATCTTTTGTTGAGAATTGTACCCATTTAGTCACTAATCCTTTTCCTTTTTTAAAGCTTCCTTGGTAGTGACAAATTTCAAATATCTGCGGAATTTTATTTGGCTTTGTATTGGTTCTCTGTGATTCTCTGTTCATGGCTCCACGACCTGCTAGCTAATTACAGAATTTATCATTGATGTGCTTCAGTCTTATATATCCCAATTTCAGGAGAAAGTCCAGAGAGACCTTTTAAAGGAAAGGGGTTTAGAAAGAAAATCTATCGATCAAAATCATGAACAGTTGATAAATTATTTGCACTTCATATTTCCAGAACCTACCCCGGAAGAGAGAGCCCAGAGAATTGCCAAAGCTGTCCGCAAACAGTCAACAGAAGTGAAGGAAAATTGGGAGCAATTGAAAACCCGTGCGAGCAACTGGCAGAAACAGGTGGAAAAGGCGTTGGAGAAACTTCAAGAACTGCAGAAAGCGCTGGATGATCTTGAGGCTCATGTGATAACAGCTGAGGGGGTCCACACTGATTGGCAACCTGTGGGTGACCTGCTTATTGACTCATTGCAGGATCACATTGATAAAACCACAGTAAGTGCAATTACATTACACTTCACTTATGAACAGATGTAACCAGAATGTTGTATCGAGACGATCAGTAATATGAGTATTCAGTAATATTGATTGAATGGTTGTTAACTGAATTTGCAAATTAAAAGTTAGTTGAGCATGCCTTCTGATGATATCACATCATTAATATTAGTATAGTTGAGGATTCTATTAGTCAGTGACATCAGCTGAGTTATCTGCTTGTTGCCATGTTATCAGGGTTAAAGGTAAAGTCTTAGCACGCCATTTGGCGACTCCTTAGAGAGAGACAACTGGTTATGATTTAACCTGAAGATCACCACGCCTCAGTCAAGTAGAGCGGTTGAGGCGAAGACCCTTTGTGGTCAGCTCACTGGTATGGCAATTGAGCCCTCTCTGCAGGGCATCACTCTGCATCACAAACCAACTGAATTTGAATAGAGTTTAGGATTGGAGAGCAATCCATGCAATTATTTTTTTTAATGAATGTTTCTCACTGGGACTCTCTCACCGGCAAACTTTTTAAAAGCCAGCTCAGCCATACAGGCGAGATCAGTTCCTGATCTCAGCTGAATTTTTTGACCTGGGGTGGGTCAGCGTTAGGAGTTCAGTGATTGGAATGAATTCTCATGAAGTTAGCGAGAGGGATACTACACGTGAATAGATCGATGTTTTGAGAAGAGGATGAGATATGAGCAAAAGTTTAATTGATGTGGAAGACCAGCCACAATCATCATCGACGGTGGAGCAGGCTTGAGCGGCCATGCAACATTGTGCTGCCGCTATTTGACTTGTTCTGTGGAAAGGAAGGAAAATGGTCCAAGTGTCAAAAATGATGAAGACCACATCATTCTACAACCTCAAAATTTGATTGTGTTCAGCATATTATCACTCCTGGTACCCCTAAATCCTGGTCTATCATCTCAGCAGCTCGACTCTGCCCATAAGCTGGTTAGATGTGACATTTTTGAGGGATCTTCCCAAGTCTGAAAATCATTTTTGTTTTTGTAGAATCAGAGTTGGCCAGTGTGGAAGGAGGTCGTTTGGCATATCATAGCTCTTTGAAGTAACTCCCCAATTCGTCCCCTTCTGCTTGGCAATGACTTGAACCACTTATAAAATCTCTTTAATGGAGGGAAACTTTGAAGGCGTCTGAAAGGAGTCTTCACAATCCCAGAATACAACTGAGCCTTATTAAGTTGTTAGTTCTGACGGTCAAGAGCTTGATGAAAGAGGATTGTTTTAAAAAGTGCCTTAAAAGAGAAAACGTACAGAGGCTAAGAGGTGTAGGAAGTTAGCGAGTTTTGAGAAGATTTGTTGCTCGGGTTGAGGTTCGGGATGTGAGTTTGCTCGCTGAAGGTGTAGGAAGTCTCTTCTTGGGTTTGAAGCCGACACAATTAAATGTTTGGCAACTAGTAGTGGGCCGTTTAAAATCAAGAGTGGGCAAGAGGACATAATTAGACGAGTGCAGATATCCTGAAGTATAGTTGGACTGGTGGAGATTACGAAAATAGCGATAGGCATAGCCAAGGAACGATTTGTAAACAAAAATGAGAATTTAATAAAATTACTGTTAATAGTATCAGTCAGGTAGAAAGTACAGAGAAGAGGATTTGGTTCAAGGTGAGACTCGGACAGTGGAGTTTTAGACAACGTCAAGTTTTCAATGGGCAAATGTGGGACTCCAACAGGGAATGCATTGGAATTGTCAGGTCCAGAAGTGAAGTCGTTCCAGATGAAGGTTTCACTGCTAATGAGCCAAGACAAGAGACAGGTAGGCAGAATTGAAAAGATGTAAAGAGACAGCTTTAGGGATTGCATGAATGTGTGGTCGGACGTTCATCATGGGATAAACAAGATGCCAAGGTTGTGCTGAGACAAGCGTAATATTACATTGTTGCCAAGGCGGAGTAATGCAATCAGTAGGTAGTGAATAGAGATTGGTGTGGGGACCACAAAGTGGTCTTCCCACTTTTAAATTGTTATCTCTACATAGTTGCGCAACTTCATGTTCTGTTCAAAAGGCATTACTGACAAGGAAACAGAAGTTAGCCATTTGTTTACTTGTCAATATATCTTGATTTTTCCACCATGTTCTCCAGTTAATAACACAAGATGTGCACTGTACGAACTGAACTGTTCAAACCTTAAAAGGAGATGTTAAAATTGTGGAATATAAAGTTAAATTTATTTTATTGAAAATTTAAATAAATTACATGAAGGTTTGACCAAGACTGAAAGGAATTAGATGGAACACCAGATGAATAAAACAAGCAGTAGTAAGGTGGTATTAGCTGGACGTTCCTGAAGAAAGAGAACGCAGCCAACCTTTCTTCCATCAGGGGGATTAATTGTGTGGTGTCAGACACAGTCGATTCAATCATTCCTTCTGTCTTTACTGTCTGACTGGACTGTGGTTGTAATATTTACTTTTTTAAATGCTCAAGGTTAGACATACTTCACTTGACATTCTCATTTTATAAATTTTAAGAAGTTGACTTATTGTCAAGTCACGGTAGGATTGAAGACACATTCTGTAAGTGTTTGAAGTCAGAAGTCACATGACACCAGCTTATAGTCCAACAGGTTCATTTGAAATCACACAAGCTTTTGGAGTGCAGCCCCTTCATCAGGTGCAGTTCGTGAGGTGACCACAGAGAGACACAGCTTATAAGCAGAGAGATCAAAAGATCATAGAATTGGCGTGAGTGGAGTGTCAGATAATAACTCTATACAGGTGACAAGAGGCAAGTAAAGCGTTTTCAAGTCCATGTCAGTGCTGTGTTGTCATGATAATCAGGCAGCGCAACAGGAATGTACAAAAGGTGGCATCTCAGGTCAGACTCTGACTTGTAGTTTCGAGGCTTGTGTTCAGAATCTGTCTTAGAGTTTTAACCTTTATTTCAAAAGCAAGAATTTATAAGATACCACACTGACTGTAACGACAAGTTGTGTGTTTCTTCAACAAAATATCTGCAAACAAACAAACATCCTGGATGAAGACTTATTATCTGACACTCCACTCACACCAGTTGTATGATGTTTTGATCTGTCTGCTTATCAATTGTGTGTCTGTGTGTTTACCTCCCTGACCGCACCTGATGAAGGGACTGCACTCCGAAAGCTTGTGTGATTTCAAATAAACCTGTCAGATTATAACCTGATGTCATGTGAGCTCTGACTTTGTCTATCCTAGTCCAACACCAGCACCTCCACATTATAACTGTTTGGAACCAAGTCAGTGCAACAGGTACATATCGAACATTTGACTTCGGAAGAATGCCTAGTGCTGAAAAATTCATTAATAACAAAGGATTTCTTCATTGTACCATCTATCGTAACATGCTGCGTCTCACAGTCATAATGAAAGGATGGCCACTTCAATTTCGCAGGGCCAAGAACAGTTATGGACATTTTTAGCATGGGAGGAGGCCATTCAACCTATTTTATCTGTCCCAGCTCTCTCCCAGCACAAGAAAATTAATCCTTCTCTCGAACTCATTCCACATATTTCACAGAATTGAAATATATAGGTACATATTTAGGAGATTTTAACATCAAGTGAGCAGTTCTCGCACTTCACCTCGTCACTAAAAATGGAAAATGTGACTTACAAAGAGTGGGTCTTTATTTTGTTCTGTTTTGATGATGAAGCAGATGCAAGTCGAAGTGCTGGAACTGGCCTCTTGAACTTACCAACTGTTCAACGTGTATGAAATGATTTCTGTGTGCATCTACTAAAAGCAGTTTTATGGAAGGAAAAGGTACCAAAGAAGATTTGGTGTATTGTGCTTGATGCTATTATACGCCAACCTGTGAAAACAGAACTCTACGACTGAGTGTTGAGTTCTGAGAGGGGGCTATCTTGTTTGAATTTACATTGCTAAGCCGAGGCCTATTTTCCCAACAGCAAAATTGGTAATCCAGCAAGAAATGGAAATTTCTCACATTTGTTGGCTGCAAGTGTCTGTTTAAAGTTTCCTTATATACAGGTGCTTAACCTGCTTTTACAGTTGGAACATTTGTTGTGCCAATGAAAATTTTTTGAATGGTTTCACCTCCAGTTTTCCTGTTTATACATATTTGGTATTTTTTCAGGGTAAGGACTATCTGCAAAATCTGAGATTGGGTTTTGAAAGACAGCAGCCTTTGTTTTGGAGAGATAATGGGAACTGCAGATGCTGGAGAACGCGAGATAACACCGTGTGGAACTGGATGAAGACAGCAGGCCAAGCAGCATCTCAGGAGCACAAAAGCTGACGTTTCGGGCCGAGAACCTTCTTCAGAAAATGGGGAGGGGGTGCGGGTTCTGGAATAAATAGGGAGAGACGGGGAGGCGGATGGAAGATGGATGGAGGAGAAGATAGGTGGAGAGGAGAGTATGGGTAGGGAGGCAGGGAGGGGATAGGTCAGTCTGGGGAGGCCGGACAGGTCAAGGGAGCGGGATGAGGGGAAATAGGGGTGCGGCATGAGGTGGGAGGGGGGATGGGTGAGAGGAAGAATAGGTTAGGGAGGCAGGGACGAGCTGGGCTGGTTTTGGGATGCAGTGGGAGGACAGGAGATTTGGAAGCTTGTGAAATCCACACTGATACCATTGGGCTGCAGGGTTCCCAAGCAGAATATGAGTTGCTGTTCCTGCAACCTTCGGGTGGCGTCATTATGGCACTGCAGGAGGTCCAGGTTGGACATGTCCTCTCAGGAATGGGAGGGGGAGTTGAAATGGTTCGTGACTGGGAGGTGCAGTTGTTTATTGCAAACTGAGCGTAAGTGTTCTGAAAAGTGGTCCCCAAGCCTCTGCATCGTTTCCCCAATGTGGAGGAAGCCACAACGGGGACAGCGGATGTTTTGGATATTTCTTAAGCATTGATTTTCATTCAGAGTTGGTTGGATTTTGCTGAAGCAATAGACATAACTCACTATGACATAGACAATGTCAGAGTTAATGTTTCGCGTCCTGTGACCCTTCCTCAGATCTCACTCTTCACTGATGCTGCCAGACCTGCTGAGCTTTTCCAGCAACTTCTGCTTTTGTTGCTGATTTACAGTGCCCACAGTTAGAACATAGAACATAGAACAGTACAGCACAGAAAAGGCCCATCAGCCCACAATGTTGTGCCGACCATTGATCCTCATGTATGCACCCTCAAATTTCTGTGACCATATACATGTCCAGCAGTCTCTTAAATGACCCCAATGACCTTGCTTCCACAACTGCTGCTGGCAACGCATTCCATGCTCTCACAACTCTCTGCGTAAAGAACCTGCCTCTGACATCCCCTCTCTACTTTCCACCAACCAGCTTAAAACTATGACCCCTCGTGCTAGCCATTTCTGCCCTGGGAAATAGTCTCTGGCTATCAACTCTATCTATGCCTCTCATTATCTTGTATATCTCAATTAGGTCCCCTCTCCTCCTCCTTTTCTCCAATGAAAAGAGACCGAGCTCAGTCAACCTCTCTTCATAAGATAAGCCCTCCAGCCCAGGCAGCATCCTGGTAAACCACCTCTGAACCCTCTCCAAAGCATCCACATCTTTCCTATAATAGGGCGCCCAGAACTGGATGCAGTATTCCAAGTGCGGTCTAACCAAAGTTTTATATAGCTGCAACAAGATCTCACGACTCTTAAACTCAATCCCCCTGTTAGTGAAAGCCAAAACACCATATGCTTTCTTAACAACCCTGTCCACTTGGGTGGCCATTTTAAGGGATCTATGTATCTGCACACCAAGATCCCTCTGTTCCCCCACGCTGCCAAGAATCCTATCCTTAATCCTGTACTCAGCTTTCAAATTCGACCTTCCAAAATGCATCACCTCGCATTTATCAAGGTTGAACTCCATCTGCCACCTCTCAGCCCATCTCTGCATCCTGTCAATGTCCCGCTGCAGCCTACAGCAGCCCTCTACACTGTCAACGACACCTCCGACCTTTGTGTCGTCTGCAAACTTGCTGACCCATCCTTCAATTCCCTCGTCCAAGTCATTAATAAAAATTACAAACAGTAGAGGCCCAAGGACAGAGCCCTGTGGAACTCCACTCACCACTGACTTCCAGGCAGAATATTTTCCTTCTACTACCACTCGCTGTCTTCTGTTGGCCAGCCAATTCTGTATCCAAGCAGCTAAGTTCCCCTGTATCCCATTCCTCCTGACCTTCTGAATGAGCCTACCATGGGGAACCTTATCAAATGCCTTACTGAAGTCCATATACACCACATCCACAGCTCGACCCTCATCAACTTTTCTAGTCACATCCTCAAAACCTCGATAAGGTTTGTAAGGCATGACCTACCCCTCACAAAGCCGTGTTGACTGTATTTGATCAAGCCATGCTCTTCCAGATGGTCATAAATCTTATCCCTCAGAATCCTTTCCAACAACTTGCAGACGACAGACGTGAGACTTACCGGTCTATAATTGCCAGGGATTCCCCTATTTCCTTTCTTGAAGAGACGAATTACATTTGCCTCTCTCCAGTCCTCAGGTACGACTCCAGTGGAGAGCGAGGATGCAAAGATCTTCGCAAGTGGCGAAGCAATTGCATTCCTCGCTTCCCAAAGCAGCCGAGGACAAATCTGATCCGGGCCTGGCGACTTGTCAATCTTAATGTTTGACAAAATTTTCAGCACATCAGCTTCGTCTATCTCTATCCATTCCAGCATGCACACCTGCTCTTCAAACGTTTCATTCACTACAAAGTTGGTTTCTTTCGTAAAGACAGAAGCAAAAAACTCATTTAGGGCTTCCCCTACCTCCTCAGGCTCCACACACAAGTTCCCTATGCCATCCCTGATCGGCCCTATGACGCAGGCAAAACTCTATCTCTGCAGGAAGCATGATGCTGTGTTCTCAAACTTCCCTGCCTTTTTGTCATATAATATTGTCTTTTTAGGACAGAAGTGGCTTTTTTTTGTTTGCTTTGACTTGTGCACATACTTTCTATGCATGTTAAAATTCTACACCTTTTCAGTTCACTGCAGTGCTGCATAATGAAGACTTGGAACAATTTTTTTTTTATAAAGTAGAAAATCAGTGTGGTTTGTTTTCCAAAATGTGATGTGTAAGTGCAACACTTAACAGTGTGTTCATCAAACTATTGTTTCCTTTGATCTTTGTGTTGCAGAAATTTCTAGAATCATTTCATATATATTTTTCTTGATATATTTAGCAGCTTTCCTGGAGCAAGTCTGGTTTCCTTCGGATGAGACGACTTTCAGACATACTCCCTTTATTATGAGATTTAATTGCAGTAAAATGAGGAGGATTTTTATTCACTGAGACACACATGACTATATGTTTAAAGCATTGGAAAATGCGTTCTGTTCGGACTGTCATGTTATCTGGTGTTTGTACCAGGCTTTCCGATTAAATGCAAGTGATTAAGGATGCTAATGATGCCACATGTTATTACAAGAGGAAATGAACATACAAGTCAGGATTTTATGCCACATTTATACATAGCATATACCATGCAGCATGGATGCAGTGACTGAGTGAAATGGGATGCAGTGACTGAGTGAAATGGGATGCAGTGACTGAGTGAAATGGGATGCAGTGACTGAGTGAAATGGGATGCAGTGACTGAGTGAAATAGGGATGCAGTGTCGGAGGGAAATAGGGATGCAGTGACTGAGACAAATGGGATGCACTGACAGATGGAAATGGGATACAGTGCCTCAGTGAAATGCTCACAACGAATTGCCCCCTCCAGTCCTGACCCGCTCTCAGCAACTTGCCCCCTCCGTCCTGCCCCGCTCACAGCGACTTTCCCCATCCGTCCTGACCCGCTGACAGCGAATTGTCCCCTCCGTTCTGACCCACTCGCAGCGACCTGCCCCTACAGTCGTGACCCGCTCACACCGACTAGCGCCTGCAGTCCTGACCCGCTCACACCGACTAGCGCCTGCAGTCCTGACCCGCTCACAGTGACTCGCCCCTGCAGTCCTGACCTGCTCACAGCGACTTCTCTCTGCAGACCTGACCCACTCACAGCGAATTACCCCTGCAGTCCTGACCCGCTCATTGCGACTTGCCCCTGCAGTCCTGACCCCCTCTCAGCGACTCGCCCCTTCAGTCCTGTCCCAATCACAAGGACTTGCCCTCTCCATCCTTACCCGCTCACAGCGACTTGCCCCCTCAGTCCTCAGCCCCTCACAGCGACTTGCCACCTCAGTCTTGACCCACTCACAGCGACCTCCCCCCTCTGTCCTGACCCCCTCACAGCAACCTGCCCCCTCCGTGCTGACCCCCTCACAGCAACCTGCCCCCTCCGTGCTGACCCGCTCACAGTGACTTGCCCCTGCAGTCCTGGCCCCGACACAGTGACCTGCCCCCTCACTCCTGACCCGCTCAACATTGAGGAAACCAAGCAGAGGCTTGGGGACCGCTTTGCAGAACACCTCCACTCGGTTCGCAACAAACAACTGCACCTCCCAGTCGCGAACCATTTTAACTCCCCCTCCCATTCCTTGGACGACATGTCCATCATGGGCCTCCTGCAGTGCCACAATAATGCCACCCGAAGGTTGCAAGAACAGCAACTCATAATCCGCTTTGGAACCCTGCAACCCAATGGTATCAATGTGGACTTCACAAGCTTCAAAAACTCCCCCTCCCCAACTGCATCCCAAAACCAGCCCAGTTCTTCCCCTCCCGCGACTGCATCACAAAACCAGCCCAGCTGTTCCCTTCCCCCGACACCAGCCCAGCCGTTCCCTTCCCCCGACTGCTTCCCAAAACCAGCCCAGCCTGTCTCCGCCTCCTTAACCTGTTGTTCCTCTCACCCATCCCTTCCTCCCACCTCAAGCCACACCTCCATTTCCTACCTACCACCTCATCCTGCCTCCTTGACCTGTCCATCTTCCCTGGACTGAACTATCCCCTCCCTACCTACTCACCTGTACTCTCCTCTCTACCTATCTTGTTTTCTCTCCATCTTCGGTCCGCATCCCCCCCTCTGCCTATTTATTCCAGTTCCCTCTCCCATCCCCGTCTCTGATGAAGGGTCCAGGCCCGAAATGTCAGCTTTTGTGCTCCTGAGATGCTGCTTGGCCTGCTGTGTTCATCCAGCTCCGCACTTTGTTATCTTGGATTCTCCAGCATCTGCAGTTCCCATTATCAGTGGCATTTTCCTCTTCATCAAAGTTTGTGCAAAAGCAACACGATATGGGGCGGCACGGTGGCTCAGCGGTTAGCACTGCAGCCTCACAGCACTGGGGACCCAGGTTCAATTCCAGCCTCAGGCAACTGTCTGTGTGGAATTTGCACCTTGTCCCTGTGTCTGCGTGGGTTTCCTCCAGGTGTTTCAGTCTCGTCCCACAGTCCAAAGATGTGCACGCTAGGTGGATTGGCCTTGCTAAATTGCCCATAGTGTTCAGGGGCGTGGGTCTGGATGGGATGCTCCAAGGTTTGGTGTGCACTTGTGGGGCCAAAGGGCCTGTTTCCACACTGTAGGGAATCTAAACAATCCTGTTCCGACACCTCCATGTTATAACCCTGCTGATCACTGCACACAGAGATGTTTGATAACAAAAGGATAACAATAATATTCAAACCCAGTGCTGGAAATGTAATTTAAATGAGTATTTGAAATACAGAGGCCAGTGTCGATCTTCAATTCAACTTTTATTTACAAATGATCTGTCTTCAACTTTAGCACTGCCTCATTCAGAGATAGTTGCCAGGGTGTCAGCGTCTCTGACCCTCACACTTCTTATCTGTCAGCCAGGGCTCCCTGATTTGGGCTGTTCATATGGAGCAATCAGTCAACTCTCATTCTGAGAGGTTCAACTGGCCGACCTGGTCACAAACCAGTGCGGTGTGTTCATCGAAAATCAAACATGTACTAGAAAGGTACCATTACATACTAGTGTAAAGGAAGGCATGACGCGAAACTGGGGAGAGAAGGGAATTGCTAATTGGGGGTGGCCCAGAGAGTAGAAGAAAATCGAATGGGAAGATGTTACCATTTGAGACTGAGGGAGAGAGATGTAATTGCCTGAATGAGGCATTGCAATTGCGAAATGGATTTTTGTGTGTACACCATGTTCAGTTTCCCCGATCTGTGCTCCTCTTTAAATCATTAGTATCTGAAATTTCTGTATCATTTCCAAATGCTCTGTCTCTAATGTTATGCTGTTGGAATTGGTTGAACTGCAGAGATATCATTTATTTGCACAAATGTGTTCAGTGAAATGAGTTGCATGCTATATATGTATTATTCTTCCTGATTCTATTGTACGCACACAAATTAAAGTTAGTTCCACTTTTGAAGAACAAACTGTTTTTAGATGGATGATGTATCTCATTTGCCTGCCACTTAGTCTTGTTGATGAGTTGTGTTTCTGTTTTGTGAAGAAATATGAATGAGCTGGACCACTAATGGCAATGCCCAATGTGGTGATGTTCCAACATTGCAGCTGGAAGGTGGGGCGGGGAGGGGGATGGGTTTCACAGAACTATTGCAGACGGAAATGGAGAGACAGGTGATGTATGTGGCAGCACCGAGACAGTGAGGAGAATGAAATGCAGCCTGAAGGGGAATCTGGCTGTATTCTCAAAGGCACGGGCTGAATGGAAGAGGACAGAGGATTCACTCAGAGGAACAGAAGATCAGACTAGACTGATTGTGAAACAGGCAATAATCATTGGCAAGTTACTGATAGGAGGGTGAATCAATCGGGCTCACTTTAAGACTGTTTACAGTTACCATATAGTTTCTGGGAGATGTGCAGATCAGGCCAGGCTCATATAGAAACGCTTCCCGGAGTAATTAACATGGAGACTCCACTGGGAAAGAGTGAGGGGTTGGCCGTCCTGCTTCCACTGCTGCTGGTCATGTCCAGGCCAGTCACTCTGGCCAGAGACTTCAGCTGCATCATCGGCACGAATGAACAATATGGAGGGTATGACAGTGAACTGGACTCGACGTCCAGATTTCTGATGGAAACGGTTGAAGTTGCCAAGCTGCATAACATCTTCAGCACCCCTGCAGACTGAGCACAGAGTAGAAACACCTGGTCATAGCCAGATGTGTCTATACACCCATTGGACAGATTTCCTGTTTGCGCCCACACGTCCTCCATCATATCCATTGAAGTCAAGCCGGTGTTCTTCTCTGACTACTGCCTCCTGCTGGCTGACTGTCACCTACAGGATGACCAGTGGGCTGGCAAGGGAACATGGAAGCTGAATGTGAAACTGTTGACCCCAGAAAAATCATTAAGAAGCTCAAAAGAGAGCACACAGGTTGGAGAAGGATGAAGACCCTTTTTGCACTTGGTGGGAGGCAGTCAAAGGGAACATCAAGAAGTTCTTTGTCCTGAAAAGTGTTCAGAAGATGAGAGAGAGTTGGGCAAAACTGTTCAAACTCCAGAAACCCGTGCAAAACCTACTCTTACTACAGACAATCGGGTCAATGTCGCCGAGGAGCCCCAGGAGGTGTCGAGGCAGCAAGCCCCACTCTCTGCCTCGGAGGCCTCCAAGATAATCTTGCGGTTCAGGGTCTGCACTGTGCAGCAAGAGATCATAACAGTCAGAGACAGACAGCACTTAAACAGACCGTTTGGTCCAACTTGTTCATGCTGACTCGATATCCTAAATAAATGTAGTCCCATTTGCCAGGATTTGGCCCATATCCCTCTAAACTCTTCCTATTCATTTTCCCATTCAGATGGCTTTTAAATGTTGAAATTGTACCAGCTTCTCGTCCCCTCTCTTGCAGCTCATTGCACGCATGCACCACCCTCTGCATGAAAATAATGTACCTGAAATCCCTTTTAGATCTTTCCCCTGTCACTTTAAACCTATGCCCTTCAGTTATGGACTCTCCCACGCCAGGGAAAAGACAATGTCTATAAACCCTATCCATGCCTCTCATGCGGTTACCAATCTCTATCAGGTCATCCCTCAGCCTTTGATGCTCCAGGGAAAATAGCCCCAGTCTGTTCAGCCTCGTCCTTTAGCTTTAACCCTCCAACCCAGTCACCATCCTTGTAAATCTTTTCTGAATCCTTTCCGGTTTCACAACATCTTTCCGACAGCAGGGAGACTGGAATTAGAAACGGTATTCCAATGGAGGCCTAATCAGTGTCCTTTACAGCTGCATGTGACCGAATGAGATGTGTTCACATTCCTTCTTGAAGAGGCTAAAGGAGAGCCTTGTGCTCAGTAGCCTGAAGGATGAACAGAGCTCGATAAGTTTGTCTCAATCTGACATCCTGAAGCTCAGCAAATCCTTTTAAGCCAGTCCCTATGACACTATGCCCACAGACAGTGCCGTGACTCCCAGTCATTCCTGTCCTCGATCCTGGGGGTCTTTGACAACACCAAGCAGGGGAGCCTGGACTGACCATTATCTCTGGATGAGCTGGGGAAGGCCTTCGAGTCCTTAGAAAAGAATAAAACTGTCGGAGGTGATGCCTTTCCAGCTGAGTTGTATTCAGCTCTTTGGGGGTTGAGTGGCCAGGGCCTGCTGGAGCTTGGTGTTGTCAGGATGTCAGATTGAGACAAACGTATCGAGCTCTGCTCATCCTTCAGGCTGCTGGAGCTGTACGACAGTATGCTTCTGTCAGGTACTATGCGCAAATCCATGAGGAATGGTATCATCACCCTGACCTACAAGTGGAAGGGAGTGAGGGAGGAAGTTAGAAATCAGCGACCAAGATAATTGGCGAATGTAGCCTACAAAATCCTGTCTCAGTCATGTGTAACTGGGTCAGGTCTGCTCTGCGATTGGTGATTGACCCTGACCAAACCTGTGCTGCAGCGGACAGGACGATCTCTGAGAGCCTCGCGCTCCTAGGGATACGATCACTAGCAGGCAGAACAGAGGGGTGGATACCTGCCTCATCAGCCTGGACCAAGAGAAGGCCTTTGGCAGGATATTGCATACCAACATGTGGGATGTGCTTTATAAAATGGGCTTTGGGGAGAGAATCTGCAATTGGGCCCGACAGATCTACACCGACATCATTCGCGCAGTCTCAATCTGCGTATGGGAATCACAGAGCTTACCCATCAGATCCAGGGTCTGGCAGGGCTGCCCACTCTATCGAGCCCTTTGCTGAGTCCATCAGTAAGGATGTGAGCCTGAGAAGTGTGATTATTCCAGGTAGAGCGGGCCTGCAGGTCAAAGCGTCCCTGTAAGATAACGATGTCACCAATCTCTGCTCAGCCCCAGTGTCAGTGCGCAGGTTCATGAGCAGCTGTGACCCTTTCAAACTGGCCTCGGGAGCCACGGTCAATCGAGACAAGAGTGAGGCCATGTTCTTTGGGATCTGGCCTGAATGATCCTTCATTCCCTTCACCGTCAGGGCAGATTACCCAAAAGTGCTGGGCACACAGTTCAGAGAGCCTGGGGCGTGCAGAAAGCCTTGGGAGGTGAGGGGTAGGTCATGCCATACAAACCTTATCGAGTTTTTTGAGGATGTGACTAGAAAGGTTGATGAGGGTCGAGCTGTGGATGTGGTGTATGTGGACTTCAGTAAGGCATTTGATAAGGTTCCCCATGGTAGGCTCATTCAGAAGGTCAGGAGGAATGGGATACAGGGAAACTTAGCTGCTTGGATACAGAACTGGCTGGCCAACAGAAGACAGCGAGTGGTAGTAGAAGGAAAATATTCTGCCTGGAAGTCAGTGGTGAGTGGAGTTCCACAGGGCTCTGTCCTTGGGCCTCTACTGTTTGTAATTTTTATTAATGACTTGGACGAGGGAATTGAAGGATGGGTCAGCAAGTTTGCAGACGACACAAAGGTCGGAGGTGTCGTTGACAGTGTAGAGGGCTGCTGTAGGCTGCAGCGGGACATTGACAGGATGCAGAGATGGGCCGAGAGGTGGCAGATGGAGTTCAACCTTGATAAATGCGAGGTGATGCATTTTGGAAGGTCGAATTTGAAAGCTGAGAACAGGATTAAGGATAGGATTCTTGGCAGCGTGGAGGAACAGAGGGATCTTGGTGTGCAGATACATAGATCCCTTAAAATGGCCACCCAAGTGGACAGGGGGGTTGTTAAGAAAGCATATGGTGTTTTGGCTTTCATTAACAGGGGGATTGAGTTTAAGAGTCGTGAGATCTTGTTGCAGCTCTATAAAACTTTGGTTAGACCGCACTTGGAATACTGCATCCAGTTCTGGGCGCCCTATTATAGGAAAGATGTGGATGCTTTGGAAAGGGTTCAGAGGAGGTTTACGAGGATGCTGCCTGGACTGGAGGGCTTATCTTATGAAGAGAGGTTGACTGAGCACGGTCTCTTTTCATTGGAGAAAAGGAGGAGGAGAGGGGACCTAATTGAGGTATACAAGATAATGAGAGGCATAGATAGAGTTGATAGCCAGAGACTATTTCCCAGGGCAGAAATGGCTCGCACGAGGGATCATAGTTTTAAGCTGGTTGGTGGAAAGTAGAGAGGGGATGTCAGAGGCAGGTTCTTTACGCAGAGAGTTGTGAGAGCATGGAATGCGTTGCCAGCAGCAGTTGTGGAAGCAAGGTCATTGGGGTCATTTAAGAGACTGCTGGACATGTATATGGTCACAGAAATTTGAGGGTGCATACATGAGGATCAATGGTCGGCACAACATTGTGGGCTGAAGGGCCTGTTCTGTGCTGTACTGTTCTATGTTCTATGTTCTATGTTCTAGGTGCACATTGTGGGTAAAATCCTGGTCATCAGGTGTGAGGCACTCTCTCTGTTGTTGTGCATGGCACAGTTCTGGCCCATCACCCACACTGCACTGTTTCCCTCATCCGAGCCATCTTCCATTCCTACTGGAAGCCTAAGATAGACCGTGTCTGCAACAACTCCATGTACTAAGCTCTGGCTAAGTGGGGGAAGAACGTACCCAATGTCACCCTCATCCTGATGTCCACCTTGTTGTGCATTAAGCTGTGTGTAGACTCTCAGTACGTAAAGACCAAGTGTCACTATGTCCTGAGGTCCGACCTGATCCCAGTGTTGCGAACGAAGGGACTGGCCTCTCTGCCACGGAAAGCTCCAAGTAGTTGGACCGTTCTATAACATATATCCTTTGTTGTGAAATTTGCAAAGAAACAAACGTCTGACCGCCAGTCCATCAGGTCGTGGTCAGCACGCAGCATGCTCAAGACCCTGTGGGAAAAGGAGAGGCTGGATCCTGTCGTGTAGTTCCCAGAGCAGACTGACAAAGTCATTTGGTACAATGTGTCATCATCAGAACTTTCCAACAAACAACAAAACATAGATTGGCGGGTGGTGAGAATCCTGTCAGATTGTTTATGTGCACCTTGTTGGCCTGTGCCACAGTACACTGCCCTGGAAGTGGCTGTGGGTGAAACCCGAAACATCAGCTTTCCTGCTGCTCTGATGCTGCCTGTCGTGCTGTGTTCATCCAGCCCACACCTAGTTATCGCAGACTCCAGCATGAGCAGTTCCTGCTCTCTCTCGGCTCAGTGTGAGACCTTTTACAGTTACCGTATAGTTACAGGGAGTGTGTGGATGAGGCCAGGCTCAATGTTTACCTTCAGCAAAAAGTTATTGGGAGGTGCACGGATGAGGACAGACTTGCTGTGAGACTGTTCACAGTCACCGTATAGTAAGTCGGAAGCATGGAGATGAGGCCAGGCCCACTGTGATACTGTTTACAATCACTGTTTAGTTTCTGGGAGGAGTGTAAATAAGGCCATGCTTGGTGTGAGACTGTTTTGTGTCCCTGTATAATTACTGGTGGTGTGTCAATGAGGTGAGGGCAATTGTCAGACCGTTTACAGTCAAGTAGGACTTCCTGTGAGTTGTGCGAATGAGGCCAGGGCCACTGTGAGACCATTTACAGTCACCGCATCATGACGCGGAAGCGTGTAGATGCTGCCAGGCTCCCTGTCAGTAGCCAGGTGGTGTGTCCACGAGGCATAACTGGGATGCACTAAAAGCTTGGGGCATAACTGGGACGATGGGGCTGCTGCTGCCGAGGCAGAGTCGGGAAGGACCACTGTCTGAGGTTTTCCTGCTGAAGGTAAATGAGGGTCCATTCAGTTATCGGACCCTCCCCGTGTCTCACATGTATGTAAATATTTTTGTTGTATGTCTAAGAGAGGTCTTTGGTTCATTGGGTGGAGCCAAAGTCCAATGCTTTATTTGTTTATTTGATATGCAGCTGGACAGAACGCAACTGCAGTTGTGACATTGCATATATACAAAGAGATTTCTTGTGAAAAAGGTGTATTTTTCAAATCAGAAATGTGACTGGGAGGAGTGTGGATGAGCCCAGGCTCACTGTGGGTCTGGTTACGGTCACCACATTGTCACTAAGATGTGTGTATATGAGGCATGGCTGGCTGTGAGACTGTGAAAAATCACTGTAATTAATAAGAGTTTGTTTCTTCAATTATTTGTTGGATGTGTGTGTCACTGACTGGTCCAGCATTTATTGCCCATCCCTAATTGCCCTGGAGATGTTGGTGGTGAGCTGCCTCCTCGAACCGCTGCAGTTCGCCTGTTGTGGGTTGCCCCCACAGTGCCATGAGGGAGGGAATTCCCATCTTTTGAACAGTCGCAGTGAAGGATTCCGGATATATTTCTAAATCAGAATCACGAGTGGCTTGGAGTGGGATTGAAGGAGGTGTTCCCGTGTACTTGATGCCCTTGTCCTTCGAGATGGAAGCTCTAATGGGTTTGGAAGGGACTGCATGAGGAGCTTTGGCGAATTTCTGCCGTGCATCTTGTGGATCGTACACAGTGCTGCTGAGGCCGCTCATCATTGGTGGTGGAGGGAGTGGATGATTGTCGATATCGTGTCAGTCAACTGGGCTGCTTTGTCCTGGATGGAGTCAAGCTTCTTGCATGTTGTCACAGATGCAGCCATCCTGGTAAATGGGGAGCGTTCCATCACAGTCCTGACTTATGCCTTGTAGACAGTGGACACGTTCTGGGGAATCAGGAGGTGGGTGAGCCGCCGCAGCATTCCTCACCTCTGACCTGCTCTTGTAGTCACTGTGTTTGTGTGGTGCGTCTGGTTCAGTTTTTGTTCAAAGCTCACCCCCACGACGGTGACAGTGTGGGATGCAGTGAATGTAACAAATTGTTTGTCAAGGGGTGGTTGTCTCTTGTTGGTGACGGTCATTGCCTGGTATTTCTGTGGTGTGAATGTAACTTCCACTTGTCTGACCAAGCCTGGGTATTGCCCAGATCTAGTTGCATTTGGACAAGGACTGCTTTAGGATCTGAGGAATCATGAATGATGCTGAACATTGTGCAATCATCAGGAACATCCCAACTTCTGGCCTTATGATGAACGCAAGTTCATTGATGAAGCAGCTGAAGATGGTTATATCGGACACTGCCACGAGAAACTCCTGCAGGGATCCCCTGGAGCGAAGATATCTGACCTCCAATAAGATCGTTCATTTTTCTGCGTGCCAGGTGTGAGTCCAGCAAGTGGAGAATTTGTCCCCTTATACCCATTGAGTCCAGTTTTGCTCGGGCTTCTTGATGCCACACTTGGTCAAATGTAGTCTTGTTGTAAAGGGCTGGAGCTCTCACTTCCTCTCTGGAATGCAGCTGTATTGTCCATGTTTGAACCAAGGCTGTAATGAGGTCAGGAGCTGAGCTGCCCTGACGTAACCCAAACTGGCCGTCGCTGAGCATGTGCTGCCTGATAACAATGTTACTGACACCTTCTATCACTTTCCTGATGATTGAGTACAGCCTGATAGGGCAGTATATGGCCAGGTTGGATTTGTCCTATGTTTTAAATACAGCACATACGTGGGCAATTTTCCACATTGTCGGGTAGATACCAGTGTTGAAACTGGACTGCAACAGCTTGGCACGGGGAGCGGCACGTTCTGGAGCACAAGTCTTCAGTATTATTGCCAGAATATTGTCAGGGCCTGTGACCTTTGCAGTATCCAGTGTCTGCAAGTGTTTCCTGACATCACGTGGGGTGAATTGAATTTACTGAAGACCGGTATCTGTGATGCTGGCGGAGCCCGAGATGAATCATCCACTTGGCCCTTCTGGCTGAAGATTGCTATGAATACTTCAGCCTTATCTTTTGCACTGATGTGCTGGGCTCTTCCATCATTGAGGATGGGGATATGTGTAGAGTCTTCACGTCCAATCAGTTGTTTAATTGTGCACCACAGTAAATGACGAGATGTGGCAGGACTGCAGAGCTCAGATTTGATCTATTGATGGTGGGATCACTTTGCTGTGTCTATCACTTGCTGGCTATGCTGTTTGGCGGCTTCACCAGGTTTCTTTATTTATTCATTCACAGGACAAGGGCATCATAGAATAGAATCAGAGAATCCCTACAGTGTTTTGGTATTTCCAGGGGGTCCCGGGAGGGGTGGTGTGTCGGTATTTCCAGGGGGTCTCAGGGAGTATGTCAAGACTTACAGTGGGTCGCAGGGAGTTTGTCTGTACAGGGATCTGGGGCTGTGTGTCCGTATTTCGAGGAGCTCCTGGGGAATGTGTCAGTGTTTAGAGGGGACCCTGGGAAATGTGTCATTATATACAGGGAGTCCCAGGGAGTTTCTCAGTACTGAAAGCGGGGACAGGGAATGTGTCAATATTTGCAGCTGGTCCCGGGGAATATATCAGTATTTACAAAGGGTCCTGGGGAGTGTGGCAGTATTTTCAGGGGTTCTCTGGGACTTTGCCAGTATTTAAAGGGTGTCGAGGGAATATGTCAGTATTTAGAGGGCTTCCCGAGGAGTGTGACAGAATTTACAGGGGTCCCGGTGATTGCATCAGTATTTGCAGGGTGTCCCAGGGAGAGTATCGGTATCCAGGGGTGGAGTGTGTCAGTGTTTACGGGATTTCCGGGCTGTGTATCGGTATTTACAGGGGGAATGGGGAATGTGTAATTATTTCCAGGGGGTCCTGGGAGTTTATCAGTGTTTACGGGGGTTCCGTGGAATGTGTCAGTGTTTCGGTGAAGTCCCAGGGAATGTGTTCGTGTTTAGAGGGGTCCTTGGGAAATGTGTCCGTATTTACATGCAGCCCCAGGGAGTTTCTCAGTATTTACAGCGGATTCCAGGGAATGTGACAGTAGTTACAGTGTGTCGTGAGGTGTGTGTCGGTATTTACGGGATATCCCAGTATTTGTGGTTAGTTGCGCAGAGTGTGTCTATACGTACAAGGGTCCGGGTATGTGTGTCAGTATACAGAGGAGGCCGAGGGAATTTTTCAGTGTATAAAGCGGGCCCTGGGAAATGTGTCAGCGTTCACAGAGGGTCCCTGGGAGTGTGGTGGCATTTTCAGGGATTCTCAGGTACTATGTCAGTATTTACAGGGAGTCCTGCGGAGCGTGTCAGAATTTATAGGGGCTCGGTGCATACTGACACACTCCCCTGGAATCCCTGTAAACACTGGCACACTCCCTGGGACCACCTTGAAATACTGTAGCTCTCCCTAACACCCGCTGAAAAAACAAAGTCCACGGGCCCCCCTGGAACTACTGACGCTCTCCCCAAGTCTCCCTGTCAATCCTGACACAATCCCTGAGATGCCCTGTAAATACTGACCCTCCATGGGACCGCCTGTAACTACTGACACACTCCCGGGAGCACCTGTAAATAATTACAAATTCCCCGGAACACCCTGTAAATACTGACACTCTCACCAAGAGCCCCTGTCAATACTGACACAGTCCCTGAACCCCTGTAGGTCGCGGGAATTTTTCAGTATTTAAAGGAGGCCCCGGGAAATGCGTCAGTCTTTGCAGAGGGTCCCAGGGACTGTCAGTATTTTCAGGATTTGCTGGGACTGTGTCAATATTTACAGGGGGTCCCACGGAGTGTGTCAGTTTTACAGGTGATTTCAGGGGCTTTGTCAGTATTTCCAGGGGGTCACACAGATGTGTCAATATTTACAGTGTGTCCCCGGGGACTCTGTTGGTCTTGACAGGGGATGACCAGGTCGTGTGTCAATATTTACAGGGTGTCACAGGTTGTGTGTGTGTGTCAATATTTACAGGGTGTCCCTGTGAATGTGTGTGTGTGTGTGTGTGTGTGTGTGTGGGTATTTACAAAGAGTCCCTGAGGAGTGTGTCAGTGTTCATTGTGAGTCCAGGAGAGACTGTCAGTATTTATAGGACGTCCAGGGAGACTGTCAGTCTTTACAGGGGGTCCTCAGGAGTTTGTCAGAGGGTGAACGCTGAGGCAGCGCCTCATTATGCAGGTGTCAGAATTCAGATAGTGTCCCTTGATGAGAGGGTCAGTACTGAGGTATTGCAGCTCTGTGAGCAGGTCAGTTCTTAACCAGTGTCTCGTTGTCAAGTGGTCAGTCCTGAGGCAGTGACTCCATGCTGGATGGTCAGTGTTGAGGAAGTGCCTCATTGTTAGAGGAACATTACGGAGGGTAAGTCTCAAGGTAATGGTGACAGAGCTGAGACAGAGCCACATGATCAGAGATTCAGGGCTAAGGGATTGACTCAATCACAGCATTGTCTTGAGGCAGTCCCTCTTTGTGAGAGGTTTAGTTCTGATGGAGCGCATTTGTCAGAGGCGATCCATACTGATCCAGTGCCTCATTGTCGTGGGGTCAGACTGAGAGGCTGCTAAACAATTATCAAGTCAGTTGTGACATATTACAGTTCTATCCTGGGGTCAGTCCTGACAGAGTGCCTCATTGCCAGAGTATCAGTCCTGAGGTATTGAAGCGCTGTCTGAGCATCAGGGGTAGGGAGTGCCTCATTGTCACAGGGTCAGAAATGTGGGAGTGCGTTATTGTCAAAGGGTCAATGCTGAGGGAGTGCTGCCATTTAAGGGGGACAGAATTAAGGAAGTTGCTCACATTTCAAGGGCCAGGACTGAAATAGTTTTGCACTGGGATGTCAGTGTGGAGGAAGGGCCTCAGAAGCAGCGGGTCAGTATGACGGTTTCCCTTATTGTCAGGGGGACAGTTCTGAGGCACTGACTCGTTGTCAGAGGGTCAGTACGGAGGTATTGAATCACTGTCAGCGTATCAGAACTGTGGGGCTGTTTTATTGTCACAGCGTCAAAACTGACGCAGTGCCTCATGAAAAATGGGTTCGAATTGCGAGAGACCCACACATTACACAATCAGTATTGCAGCATTGTGAGATGGTCAGAATGAGAGAGGGCCTCATTGTCACAGGGTCTGCACTGAGCGATTTCATCATTTTCAGGCACTCCGTACCGAGGCAGAGCCTCATTGTGATCGGGTCAGAATTGAGGGAGTGCCACTTGATTACGGGGGCAATACTGAGGTCTTGCAGTTCTGTCAGGTGGTCAAATCTGATGGAGCTCCTCATTGTCAGGAGATCAGCACTGTCAGAGCAGAAGGGCTGAGGTGTTACAGGTCTATGAGAGGTCAGTACGACGGGAGTGCCTCATTATCAGAGGTCCAGTACCGAGGGAGTGCACAATCGTCAGACTGTCAGTACTGAGGGAATGCCTGATTGTTCAAAGGGTCAGTACACAAGGAATGTCTCAATGTAATGTATGATTAGAGATGCAGTGCTGAAGGAGTGCCTCATTCTCAGTGTCAGTTCTGAGGCAGGGTCACATTGCTGGAGGGTTGTTCTGACTTGGTGCATTAGTAACAGAGGGTCAATACTGAGGCAGCATCTCATTTTAGGGGCTTAGAATTCATGGGTGCTACATAATTAGGAGGTTAGCCCCGAGGTATTGCAGCTCAGGTGCGGTCATTAGTGAGGGGGGGAGTGCAACATTGTCAGGGGTCAATTCTGAGGTGTCAGAAAAAGTCCTCCCAGAAACATCAGCAGGACTTGACAAAATCTGTACAAGTGAAGCAATGCCTGGCCCGTTAAATAAGAGCAGGTTTGTTGGAGCCGATATAAACGATAGACCTCAGTGTAATGGAGGAAGCATTGAGGGAGTCCTGTACTGATAATACAAGATAATAATTCATACATAATTGCAGCATTGTCAGAGGATCAGAACAGCCAGAGTGCATTATTATGAGAGACTGAACACAGAGGAGGAGCTTCATTGGAACGGGTTCAGAATTAATGGTGAGCAACACATTCACAAGGTCAGTACGGAAGTATTGCATTTCTATTGGAGGCTCAATACTGAGGAATTACCTCTGTCAGAAGTTCGTACTTTGTCAGGAGTGAGGAATTGTGGCATTGTCACTGTGTTGGTCTGAGAAAGTGCCTCTTTATCAGAGGGTCAGAATTGATGGGAGTGCTACATGATTAGATGCTCAGGACTAACAGATTGCAGGACTGTCGGCGGGTCAGATCTGTGGGAGTGATCATTGTGAGATGGTCGCTGATGTCCAACCCTAAAACACAGAGCGCCCTGTAAATAACTCCTTAAAAAAAAGGCCCCTTTCACTAAACCCGAAAACAGAGCCCCCGTATCTAAGTCCGAACACACAGAACCCACTAAATTACTCCTAAAACACGAAGCTCACTGTGAATAAACCCCAAACACAGATGGCCCTGTAAATGAACACTAAAGAATAGAGCCTCCTAAAACAAACAGCACCCGTGAAATAAAGCCGAAAACACAGGAACCCCAGTGTATAAACCCTGACATTCAGAGCCCCCTGTAGATAAACACTAAAAAAAAGTAAAAACTAAAAGGAACTGTGGATACAGTAAAATCAGGAACAAAAACAAAATTGCTGGAAAAGCTCAGCCCTCACGCTAGCCCAATCCGGCACTCAGCAGAGCCTCAGGCCCAAACTAAACCAAGCTTCAGCCGCACTCCTCGCCCTCACACACGGAGCCGCCTGCACAGAGACCCTCAAACGCCTTTCTCTCATCCGGAAAAAGCGGGCTTCACTGTAAATAACCCCTAAAACACAGAGTCCTGTTTAATCAAACTTCTACAATATCAACTTCACCCCCTGTAATTATACGCTCAAATACAGAGACCCCTTTAAATGAACACGAACACATATCCCCCAGGAAGTAAAGGGTGAAATACCGGGTTCCTTCGAAACAAAGCCGAAGGCACAGAGCACCTGTCAATACACCCCAACATCGAGCCGACCTGTATATTATCCGTAAAACAGGGCCCCTTACAAATAAACCCTAAAAGACAGAGCTGGCTGTAAGTAAAGAGCCCCTTGTAAATAAATACCAAAACACACAGTAAAAACCGGAAGAACTGTGGATGCTGCAAATCAGGGAAAATATCCAAAGTTGCTGGAAAAGCTCAGCAAGTCTGACAGCATCTGTGAGGGAAAAGAAAGAGTTAACGTTTTGGGTCAGGTGATCCTTCCTCTGAACCTCTGGCTGGTGCGTCTTCAGTTGTGCAGGGTGAATTGCTTTAAAATGTCCTTTTTCTGTGAGGCTCTATAACATTATAATAGAAAAACATCAGAACTAAGCAGGAGTAGGCCATCCGGCCCCTCGAGACTGCCCCGCTGTTCAATAAGATCCTGGCTGATCTTTTTGAGACTCAGCTCCACTCACCCACTCGCTCACCATAAGCCTAAATTCCTTTCATGTTCATAACGTGATCTGGTCTTGCCTTAAACACATTCAGCGAGGTAGTTTCAACTGCTTCACTGGGCAGGGTATTTCACAGATTGACAACCCTTTGGGTGAAGAAGTTCCTCCTGTCCTCAGTCTGACATCTGCTTCCTTTTATTTTGAGCTATACCCGCCTCCTCCTCGTTTCACCTGCCAGTGGAAACAACCTCCCTGTCTCCACCTTATCTATTCCCTTCATAATCTTGTATGTTTCTATAAACTCTCCCCTCATTCTTCTGAATTCCACTGAGTATCATCCCAGCCAACTCAGTCTCTCCTCATATTCCAACCCTCTCAACTCTAGAATCAACCAAGTCAGTCTCCTCTGTGCCCCCTCCAGTGAGAGTATCTCCCTTCTCAAGTCAGGAGACCAAAACTGCACACAGTAGTCCAGGTGAGGCTTCATCAGGACCCTATACAGCTGCAGCATAGCCTCCCTGTTTTTAAACTCCATCCTTCTCACAATGACAGACAAAATTCTATTTGCCTTTATAATTACCTGCTACAATATTACTTTGAGCGATTCCTGCACAACGACACCCAAGTCACTTTACACAGTCACATGCTGCAATTTTTTTACCATTTGAACCATAGCCTACTTTGTTGTTATTCCTATCAAAATGGATGACCTCACATTTATTGACATTGAACTCCATCTGCCAGACCATTGCCCACTCACTTAGACTGTATAACCATCTGCAGGCCTTCAGTTCTTCTGCACACTTTGCTCTACCGCTCATCTTAGTGTCATCTGCAAATGTTGACACACCACACTTCATCCCCGACTATAAATCATATGTATCAATTGTAAACAATTGCAGTCCCAACACTGATCCCTGAGACACACTACTAGCCACTGACCGCCAACCAGATAAACACTCATTTACCCCTACTCTTTGTTTTCTGCTAGTCAATCAATCCTCTGTCCATGCCAATACATTACCTGTAATGTCATGCAACTTTATCTCATGTCGCAGCCTTGGCATCTAGTCAAATGCCTTCTTGAAATCCAGATACATGATATCCACAGGTTCCCCATTGTCCACCATGCAAGTATGTCCTCAAAGAATTCCACCAAATTAATTAAACATGACCTCCCCTTCATGAGCCCATGCTGGCTGTTCCCAATGAGACAATTTATATCCAGTTGTCTTGCTATTATCTTCCTTAATGATGGATTCACGCATTCTCCCAACAACCGAAATTAAGCTAACTGACCTATAGTTACGTGCTTTTTGGAAAACAGCCAATGTGACACCACTGTTTAAAAAGGAAGTTTACAATCTGCGGGAACCAGCCCAGATTCCAGTGAATTTTGGTAAATAATTACTGGTGCAAGCCTCTTTACTATACTGTTGTACAAAAGGTCCTCTTTACCAATGCGCCCACAAGCACTACATATTAGCGCTCTCACGCTCTCATTCATTCATAACTTTACTGACCTCTTACTGGCATAGCTTGTTTAATATTACCGCATTTCATTCAAAAAATTGCCAGCTAGTCATACCTTTCACTATGAAAGGGAGGCTGAATTAAAATGCTCCTTCCACCCCATTTACAGCCCTTTCACAGTTTTAATCCTCACGGCTTTATTTTGCTGACAGCTGCAAAACGTGTGTCTACATCAGTGTCTATCCCTGAGTACATGTTAATTTTCTAACCTATTCAGAACAATACCATCGTGTCATCGTTTGAAGAAGCATAATATTAATCAGCCCTCAGCAACCGTCTCCCAGGACTTGAATAGCTTGCAGGATATCAGACAAGTTTTCTGCATTAGCAGAGATAGTAGGAACAGCAGATGCTGGAGAATCTGAGATAACAAGGTGTAGAGGTGGATGAACACAGCAGGTCAAGCATCAGAGGAGCAGGAAGATTGATGTTTCAGGCCTAGATGCTTCTTCAGAAATTGGGAAGGGGAAGGAGGTTCTGAGATAACGAGAGAGAGGGGGAGACGGATAGAAGATACATAGAGGAGAAGGTAGGTGGAGAGGAGACAGACAGGTCAAAGAGGTGGGGGTGGAGCCAGTAAAGGTGAGGGTAGATGGGGATGTAGGAAGGAGCTGGGTCAGTCCAGGGAGGATGGACAGGTCAAGGGAGCGGGATGAGGTTAGTAGGTAGGAGACGGAGGTTGGGGCTTGAGGTAGGAGGAAGGACAAGGGTAGGGAGGCAAGGGCGAGCTGGGCTGGTTTTGGGATGCGGTGGGGGAGGAGAGATTTTGAAGCTTATGAAGCCCACATTGACACCATTGGGCCGCAGGGTTCCCAAGCGGAATATGAGATGCTGTTCCTGCAACCTTTGGGTGACATCGTTGTGGCACTGCAGGAGGCTCAAGATGGACATGTCGTCTGAGGAATGGGAGGGGGTGTTGAAACAGTTCGCGACTGGGAGGCGCAGTTGTTCAGTGCGAACTAAGTGTAGGTATTCTGCAAAGCGGTCCCCAAGCCTCCACTTGGTTTCCCCAATGTAGAGGATGCCACAACGCGAGCAGTGGATGCAGGAGACCACATTGGCAGATGTGCAAGTGAACATCTGCTTGAGGTGGAAAGTGTTCTTAGGGCCTGGGATGGGGAGTGAGGGGAGTGGTATAGGGGCAGGTGTAGCACTTCTTGCAGTTGCAGGGAACAATGTGCCAGCTGTATTGGGGCTGGAGGGGAGTGCGGAGCAGACAAGGCAGTCACAGAGACAGTGGTCCCTCCAGAAAGCAGATAAGGGTGGGGAGGGAGATATGTCTTTGGTGGAGTCGGATTGAAGATGATGGTTGGAGGATGATACGTTAGATCCAGAGGTTGGTGGCGTGGTACGTGAGGATGAGGGGGATTGTGTTTTGGTTGTTATTGCGGAGAGGGGGCATGAATTACGGGAAATGTGGGAGACGCGGTCAAGGGCGTTCTCGACCTCTGTGGGAGTCGTGGGGAGGATTTGCGGTCCTTGAAATATTAGGAAACCTGAGATGTATTGGAGTGGAATGCCTCATCCTGGGAGCAGGTGTGGTGGAGGTGAAGGAATTGAGAACAGGGGATGTTATTTTTGCAGGAAGGTGGGTGGGAGGAGATGTATTCTAGGTAGCTGTGGGAGTCGGTGAAATAGATATCAGTTTCTAGGTGGTTGCCGGAGATGGAAACAGAGAGGTCCAGGAAGGTGAGACAGGTATTAGAAACAGTCCAGGTGAACAGGTATTAGAAATAGTCCAGGTGAACTTATGGTTGGAGTGGAAGGTGTTGGTGAAGTGGATGAACTGTTCAAGCTCCTGGTGGGAGCACGAGGCGACGCCGATACAGTCGTTAAGTTATTGAGGAAGAGGTGGGTTTCGGGCCAGTGTCGCTACGGAAGAGGGACTGTTCCATGCAACCCACAAAAAGGCAGGCATAGCTTGGGCCCATGCGATGTTTCTTGTGACTGCAGCCCCCTGGCGGCCCGCCCGTGGTGGTGCTCATCTTTGCTGCGATCTGCCGGCTCGGTCCCCGAAAGGCAGCATCGGTTCCCCATCTCCACCCTCCCGACAAACCAACCCTTTAAAGGCGGAAGGCACCCACCCCTTATCATAAAGGTCAGGTTGCGGGGTGGGGGGGCACGGCGAGAGGGTGCCAGAGGCTGCTTTTATTTTGGCGCAACCCTAATCTGGGGGTTATCTAGCATTCCGGCACCCGCAGAAATAGGGATTATGGGTGCACACCGCTAATTTTGGATTCCTCTTTCGAATAAAAAGTAGAGGGGGAGTGTGAATAGGGTTTTGGGATGGGGGATGGGATAGGGTGTGGGTGTGGGGGTGGGGGTGTAGGTCGGGTTGGGGGAGAGGGGGAAGAAGGTGCCCCTCTCCTTCCATTTAAGGGTGTGTACCCACAATTTGGCCCCTTAGGCTCTTTCCTGTTCTGGTTTGGGTTAGGCCAATGGTGAAGGTTAGGGTTTGGGCTGAGGTTAGGGTGAGGGCTGATGCCTGGCACTCCCTCCATACTGACCCTCGAATATGTATGTACACCCTAAAACACAGAGTTTCCGGTAAATATGCCCTAAATCACAGAGTACCGTGTAAATCAGCCCAAAAAAGAGAGGGCCCTGAAGATAAGCCCTGTAACGCTGAGTTCACTGTAAATAAACCCTAAAACACAGATCACTGTAAACAAACCCAAAGACACAGAAAACCCTGTAAATAAACCATGAAATACAGAAAACCCTGTGAATAAACTCTAAAAACACAGATCTCACTGTAAATAAACCCTAAACACAGATCTCACTACCGACAAACCCTCAATCAGAGAGCTCCCTGTAAGTAAACCCTAACGCAAAGCTAGCTGTAAATAAACCCTAAAACACAGTGCCCTCTGTAAACAAGCTCTAAATCAGAGCTCACTGTAAATATTCCCTAAAACACGGAGATCACTGTAAAAAAGAAACTCAGAACAAAGAGCCACTCGTAAATTTTCCTAAAACACAGAGTCCCTTGTAAAAAGCCCGAAAACACAGAACCTCCTGTAAATAAAACCTAGAGCACAGAACCTTCTGTAAATAAATATTAAACACAGTCACAAAGTTGCTGGAAAAGCTCAGCAGGTCTGACAGCATCTGTGGAGGAGAAAAATGAGTTAACTTTTCGAGCCTGGGTACCCTTCCATTCTGAGGAAGGGTTGCTGGACCTGAAAAGTGAACTCGTTTTTCTCCTCCACAGATGCTGCCAGACCTGCTGAGCTTTTCCAGCAACTTTGTTTTTGTTCCTGATTTACAGCATCCACAGTTCTTTTGGTTCTTATTAAACACAGAACCCACGTTAGATAAAACCTAAAGCACAGAGCTCAAGTACATAAAGTACATAACCATAAACGCACAGCCCCCAGTAAATAAGATTTAGGGCTGAGGCTAGGTTTCTTGTTTATGCAAGTGTGAACATTAGGGCTGAGGCTAGGCTTAGGTTTAAAGCTGGTGTTATCTCTGAGGGTAGCGTGGAAGAAAGCAGCTTTGCATTCCCAGAGACAGAGCTGAGGGAGAGCATCTGTGTATTCCATAGGAGGCACGGGAACAATTGTAACCTTAACAGATCAAATTATATGACAGATTAGTTTACAATTAAAGATCATTGTGACTGTGGTCACAAGGTGAAGAGCTGGATGAACGCAGCAGGAAAAGCAGCACCAGAGGAGCAGGAAAGCTGACGTTTCGGGCCGAGACCCTTCTTCAGAAATGGGGGAGGGGAAGGGGGTTGTGAAATAAATAGGGAGAGAGGAGAGGCCGATAGAAGACGGATAGAGGAGAAATTAAGTGGGAGGACGGGATAGGTGGGAGGAAGGACAGGTTAGGGAGGCAGGGACCAGCTGGGCTGGTTTCGGAATGCGGTCGGGGAGGGGAGATTTTGAAGTTTGTCAAGTCCACATTGACACCATTGGGGTACAGGGTCCCTAACCTGTCATTCCTCCCACCTCAAAACCCAGCCCCATCTCCTACCTACTAACCTCATCCTGCCCCCTTGGCCTGTCCATCCTCCCTGGACTGACCTATCTCCTCCCTAACTCCCACCTACATTCACCTTTACTGGCTCCATCCCTGCCTCTTTGGCTTGTCTGTCTCCTCTCCACCGATCTTCTCCTCTATCCATTTTCTGTCTGCCTCCCCCCTCTCCCTATTTATTTCAGATCCCCCTCCCCCTACCATTTCTGAAGAAGGGTCTCGCCCAAAACGCCAGCCTTCCTGCTCATTTGCTGCTGCTTGGCCTGCTGTGTTTATCCAGCTCTACACCTTGTTAACCCTGTAAATATGCTCTCAAGCACAGACACCCCTTTAAATAAATCCTAAGAAGGGTCATTCAGGAGATAAAATGTAAAAGAAACCATAAAAGCCAGAGTCCCTGTAAATAAAGTGTAAAACATAGAGCTCCGAGTAAATAAATCCTGAAACACAGTGCCCCCTGCAAATCCTCCCTTAAACTAAGCCTCCTGCAAATAAACTCGCAGAGGCGACTGTAAACAAACCCCAAAACACAGGACCTCCAGTTAATAAAGCCTAAAACAGAAGGCCCACTGTAAATCAACATGAAAAAACACAGCTCCCACTGCAGCACTGCGAATTAGTCGGATTGAGTTAGTACCTCAGTCAGCAAGTCAGTTCTGAGGCAGGGCCTCTTTGTCAAAGAGTCAGATTTGAGGGAGTACCATTGGATGATGGTTATTGCAGCACTGTGAGAGTACTGGAGTGAGAGAGCACCTCACTGTCAGAGGGTCAGTACTGAGGGGGTACCTCACCGTCAGCGAATCAGTACTGAGGGAGTACGTCACTGTCAGACGGTCAGTACTGAGGGAGTGCCTCACTGTCAGAGAATCAGTACCGAGGGAGTACCTCACTGTCAGATGGTCACTACTAAGGGAGTACCTCACTGTCAGAGAATCAGTACTGAGGGAGTACCTCACTGTCAGAGGGTCAGCATTGAGGGAGTTCCTCACTGTCAGACAATCAGTACTGAGGGAGTACCTCACTGTCAGAGGGTCAGTACCAAGGCAGTACCTCACTGTCAGAGGGTCAGTACTGAGGGGGTACCTCACCGTCAGCGAATCAGTACTGAGGGAGTACGTCACTGTCAGACGGTCAGTACTGAGGGAGTGCCTCACTGTCAGAGAATCAGTACTGAGGGAGTACCTCACTGTCAGAGGGTCAGCATTGAGGGAGTTCCTCACTGTCAGACAATCAGTACTGAGGGAGAACCTCACTGTCAGAGGGTCACTACTGAGGGAGAACCTCACTGTCAGAGGGTCACTACTGAGGGAGAACCTCACTGTCAGAGGGTCAGTACTGAGGGAGAACCTCACTGTCAGAGAATCAGTACTGAGGGAGTACCTCACTGTCAGAGGGTCACTACTGAGGGAGAACCTCACTGTCAGAGGGTCAGTACTGAGGGAGAACCTCACTGTCAGAGGGTCAGTACTGAGGGAGCACTTCATTGTCAGAGGGTCAGTACTGATGGAGGACCTCACTGTCAGCGAATCAGTACTGTTGTCATGTTCGTTTTCGGAGACCCTCACGGATTTGTTGCAATAACAAGACACTGACCTGTTTAGGAAAACACGAATCCTTTTATTACGAAGCAAGTACAAGCTGTGGAGAATCACAGTACTTAACCCGGCACAGAGCGCAGAGTCTCGCAGGTAATTCTCCCCGAGCAGCGGACAGTCCCCGCTCTTCATACTTTACAAAATACATGATACATAAAATAATTACACATTTTACAATGACATGATACATAAAACAATTACTACAACAGACAAAGACAGGATACCAAACAATTATTACATCAAGAACGTGAAAGACCAGGATGTAGTCCCGAAGATAATAAAATGTGAGGCTGGATGAACACAGCACATCTCAGGATGCTGCTGGACTTGCTGTGTTCGTCCAGCCTCGCATTTTATTATCTTGGATTCTCCAGCATCTGCAGTTCCCATTTTCACAGGATATAGTATCGATTGCTCTTGAAGTGGCTGCTGATGGCATGAGGCGATTTCAAGTTGTTATCCGGACAGATTGTTCTAACCAGACACACTGGCAACTTGAAATCACAAATTCAGTGCCCTGGCCCCTTTGTCAGCGACAGAAATTGCATGCTTTAGAAGTTTCACACCTTTACAAATGTTCCCCACCGAAACCTATTTGACACAGTTTAATTCTAATTGTATTCAGTCAGGAAGCTTCAGACAGTGTCTGCATACCGATGTGTGGGAAGACAAAGAGTTACAAAAGTTTTACACTGAATTCCTAGCTGGGCAGGAAGCTTCAGGGCAGTGCCTGCATCCCTGTGCGTAGGCAGATAAAAGACTTTAATTTGTAGAAGTATAGAAATCAATGGGATGTTATACAATAACATCTCATTGTGAGAGTACCTCATGGTCAGAGGGTCAGTACCGTAGACGTGCAGTGTTGTCTGACTGCCAATCGGGTCAGGATTGGGGGCTCTTACAGGGACAGGACTGAGGTATTTGAAATAGGGCAATGACTGGTGTGGATCCTTTTTATTTTTTTAAAATTAGACGACACCAGAAAGATTATCAACCCGATGTGATTTGATTGGGCTGACAATCAGTTGATGACAGCAGAAAGGTCAGTGGCCTGATTACCGCGGCCGGGACTTGAGATTTCACTATTGCCGACCTTCTCATTCTTCTCACTCAATTTCACGGAAGAGCTGTTTTGAGAGAGAGTAGGAACTTTCTGAAACTGATCGCGGGCCCTAGTCAATATGTATCTAACAGAGATGTGGTAAAGCAGAAACTTGTTTGATGTCCCGCCAGCTATTCAAGTCCTGGGAGACGTTTGTTGAGGGCTGATTAATATTATAATTATTCATAGTTTCGGGTGACACGATGGATGGGAAGATATTGTTCTGAATAGATTAGAAAATTAACATAGTCAGGGATTGACTCTGATGTAGACACAGGTTTGGACACTGTCAGGAACACGAGTTCAAACTGTGAAAAGGCAGTAATGCGTGGAAGGAACATTTTAATTTATAGTCTCCCTTTATTAGTGAAAAGTATGGCAAGATCATGAATGAATGAATGAAATGCGTAACAGGAAACAGAGGACCCTAGTGAGTGGTCAGTAAAGTTATGAATGAATGAGAGCGCGATCGTGGTCACATGGAGCGCTGTGGGTTCTTCGGTAAAGAGGATATTTAGTACAACAGTAAAGAGGCTTATGATATAATGTCACAGAAAAACCACACAAAAGGATATTTGAAGGCGATGGGCCCTGTATCACTAAAGACACACCAGCCAGCCTCCGGAAGCCTTGTTAAGTGCTAACCGATATGAGTAAACAGGGCAGACCACAGGATATTCAGGGGCAAAGGTTACAAGATTAATAAGTGACCACTTTTCTGAAGAAGGGTCTAGGCCCGAACCATCAGCCTTCCTGCTGCTGGGCCTGCTGTGTTCATCCGGCTCAACACCTTGTTCTCTCAGACCACGTGAGCGAACGAGTTTGGCGTGTTTGAGTCTGACTGGTAAATATGTGATACACAACCATTTGATGTTACTGACTGCCTGGTGAATTGAAAACTGAAATAACTGCGGATGCTGCAAATCAGGAACAAAAACAAAGTTTCTGGAAAAGCCCAGCAGAACTGAGGGAGGTTCTGTGGAAGGGTCACCGAACCGGAACCGGTTAGCTCTGTTTTTCAACTGACAAATGCTGCCAGACCTGCTGAGCTTTTGCAGCAACTTTGTATTTTTTTTCTGATTTCCAACATCCGCAGTTTTTTTGGGTTTTTACTCAGTGTTTTAGGGTTTATTTACAGGGCGCTCTTCATTTATCGCGAGCTCTGTCTTTTAGGGTTTATTTGTGAAGGGCCCTGCCTTACAGATAGTTTACAGGTCGGCTCAGTATTCGGGTGCATGAAGAGGTGCGCTGTGTTTTCGGCTTTATTCAGCCGTGTCTTTTCCTCTCTACTTCCTGGGGGATGTGTGTTCGAGTTCTTTTTAAAGGGGTCTGTGTGTTTGAGTGTACAATTGTAGGGGTCTCTGTGTTTTACAGTGTCCTGTATGTTTTTGACTTAATTTACAGGGTAGATCTGTGCTTTGTGGCTTATTTGCAGGGGGCTCTGTGTTGCAGTGCTTATACACTGGCGGGGGGGAGTTCTCTGTTTTCGGGTTTATTTACAATGAGGCCTGTGTTTTAGGGTTATTTACAAAGAGCTCTGTGATTTAAGATTTACATAGAAAGGCTGTATTCTAAGGTTTATTTGCAGAAAGCAGTGTAGTTTAGGATTTATTTCCAGTGAGCTCTAGGCTTTAGCATTTATTTACAGGAGGATCTTCATTTCATGGTTTTGTTACGGTTGGGTCTTTGTTTAAAAAAAACCCTGAAACAATGAGCTCCGTGTCTTATGGTCTAATTACAGTGCCATCTGTGTTTTTGAGTTTATTTGCAGAGCATTCTGTGTTTTGGGGTTTATTTCCAGGAGGCTCTCTGTTTTAGGGTTTGTTTGCAGGATCCTCTGTGTTTTAAGATTTAATTTACATGGGTGTTTTTCCTGCTTATTTGCATGGGTACTCTCTGTTTGAGGCACTGGCTGAGTACTGACCTTCTGACAATGTGGTACTCATTCAGATCTGATCCTCCAGCAATGAGGTACTGTGTCAGAACTGATCCGCTGACAGTAAAGCACTGCCCCCTCAGTTCTGACCCTCTGACAGAGCTGCAATCGTTCAGGACTGAACTTCTAATCATGTTGTACTCCATCAACTCTGAACCCAATGCATTGAGGTACTGACTCAGTATTTACTGTGTGCAAGTAATATACTCACTCAGAACTAACCCTCTAGCAATGTGAGCCTGCCTCAGAACTTACCCTGTAACAATGAGGCACTGACCTCAGCACCAAATCTCTAATTACTTGGCTCTCCCCAGTTTTGAGGCACTCCTTCTGTACTGACCCATGAACAATGAGGCACACACTCAAGAATGATCCTTCATTGAGGTATCACCTTATAACAGAGCTACTGACATCTTTGGACTGTGTCTGATAATGAGGCACTGACTTGGTTCTGACCCTCTCACAATGAGGCATTCTCTCAAGTCTTACTGCATTAAAATGAGGCACGCTCTGACTGATCTGAAATGCCTCAGTCTAAACCCTCTGACTAATCTGAAACACCACTTCTTAGACCCTCTAAATGGCAATCTTTTAATTCTGACACCATTACAGTGAGGGTCTGCCTTGGTGCTGACACTCTGTCAAAGAGACGCTGCCTCAGAACTGAGCTGCTGACAATTAGCCAGTGCCTTAGGTACTGATGAGTGAATAAAAAGGCCCTCTCTCAGCACTGACACTGAAGCAATGAGGTATTGTCACAGAACGAGCCCACAAAGGGCTCATAATTGAGGGAGTGCCTACTGATTGAAGGGTGCGGATTGAGGTGTTGCAGAACTGTCAGAGGGTCAGAACTGAGGTATTGCATCATTGTCAGATGGTCCATTCTGAAGCAGTGCCTCAGTGTCAGAATTGAGGGTATGCACATGTTTAACTCATCAGGAATGAGCTTTATGCAGCTCTATCAGAGGCTCAGCACTGACTGCCTGCCTCATTCTCATCGGATCAACACTGATATATTGAAGCACTGTTAGATCTTCAGTGCTGAGTGGGTCAGAACTGAGGGAGTGCATTGCTCTCAGAGGCAGTGCCTCATTATGCAGGTGTCAGAATTCAAGGCATGCCCCATGAATGGAGGGTCAGGACTGAGGTATTGCAGCTCTATTCAGAACCAGTGGCTCGTTGTCAAGCGGTCAATGCTGAGGCAGCGACTCAATTCTGTATGGTCAGTTTTGAGGAAGTGCCGCATTATTAGAGGGCCAATACGAAGGGTAAGTCTCAATGTAATTGTGACAGAACTGAGACAGAGGCGCATGATCAGAGATGAGATTACCTACAGTGTGGAAACAGGCCCTTCAGCCCACTAAGTCCACACCGCCCGTCGAAGCATCCCAGCCAGACCCATCCCCCTCGAACCCACACACCCCTGAACACTA